>NC_135224.1:22980450-23050450 GCF_052324685.1 Brachyhypopomus gauderio | reverse complement strand
CCAAGTAAACATATACCATTTGATTTTGCATAGGATTTTTTTTTATATAATGGTTTACAGGTTTGCTTACTCAATTTTTAAACTGCATCAATCATAAGATGTTTCTGTTGTCTGTGAACGATGTTCCTCTAGGAGATAAAGGAGAAGCAGAAGACATAGCAGTGACTTGATTCACATTCTCATGTCATGTTTGGAATGAAAAATGAGTTGAGGGGAAGAAGACTACATTAACATTTGCACATGTTCATCATAGATTCCCCTAAGGAGACAGGTCAAGACCGGATCAAATAATTCACTTCTCTGAAGCTATAAGAAAAGGCAGAGTCCTTATCTGTCTGCTCATTAGCATGACTGCAGCTGTTCTCTGTGTGTTTGTGCCTGCGCACCCCTTCTGGAGATCCTTTAAAGGTTCCTGTCATGTGAGTCTATTAGCAAAATGACAGAAAAGCTGACCAAAAATGTATAAGCCATTCCTGCAGCATGCTTTGTGATTTTCATTATAGAGGCTGGCCTATAGCAGCCTGGTCCTGTCCTTAGCCAACAACATTTTAATGTCAAATACAAAAGAGGCTGACATTATTGCATGTCTAATTGAAAGGCTCAAGGTTCACTTCAATGAAATTTTCATAATTCAGTGAGGTTGACCAGCTGTGTCTGTGAATCCTAGAAAGGTGTGTATGTTGTTTCTGTAAGAGGAATGTATGAGAGGTCTGTCTGGCTAACAAGCCTGCAGCATGCATGCTACTTTTGTTTTTTCAACTGTAGCTGAACTTTGAGGACTGCCGAGCTGTATTCAGGAATCGAAACAATAATTTAAGATGTTGTGTAATTGACGGTGGGAAGTACCACATTCCACTGAGATCCAAAGACCTCGTCAGAATGCAAAAGAGCTGACAGGTAAACTGGCTACTGATGGAAAAAGAGAAACAACACAATTAGGCAGAGAATACAAAGAGAATCTAAAAAAAAAACATCTTAGAAAGTCTTAGGCAAGAGAGAGACTTCATGAACAAAGGCAGAGAAATGGTCTATATGAGGGTGGTGGGAGAGAAAAACCAGATGAAAGACACATCATGAAGAAAGTAAAGACATTTTACACACTAATAAACCAAAAAGACATGACTAAACAAAACTAACACAAGCACATAAATCAACCTTTTTTAAGAACTTCTTTAACTACTTAACAAAAAGTCTGTGAAAAAATGCATGGCATTCTGGGAGCTCTCCTAAATGGCCCCACTCTTTATGATGGATGCCACACAGCACCCTCTTCAGGGGTCAGGCTTCTCACGCAGGGGCTTCTGGGTAGCCTCAGCCTCTACCTGCCCTACATACCAGGCTGCACTGGGTCCTGTAGTATTTTCTGTGCCTCAACTGTCCGTTTGACACAGTCTCTCTCGGGGGGGGTGGGGGGGAGGGTCTATTGACCACAACAATCTGACACCCTGACTGGACCTGATATGCCACTTTGCCCAGGTGCTGTTTTACGCTCTCACGGTGACTAAAGCTTGGGCAACGTTTCCTGCGGCATGTGTTGTACAGTCACACTTTGCATCATTGCCAAAAGCGGTTTTCTTTGCCGCATGAATCATCTGCTTGTTTTTTTTTTTTGTGAAAGCTGGCATTACCCCGGTGAATTCTGCTGATTCACAGCATGGAGCCCTTCAGTGTCAGGGCATGCTGTTTTTCTCTGACCCTGGCAGACAGCCAATCATACTGTCTGTGAGCGTCCTGAGGATCCGAAGTGAACATGGTTGACCAGCATGCTGGATCATAATGGCTACAGGACAGGTGTTATGCAGTGATGTTAGCGTGCTGGCTGTTGAGTGTACGGCTGACACACCCCACAAGGCCATCTCATTAAGGACAGAGCAGTCGTCTTTAGTAGTCATCTTGGTTTAGTTCTCAAATGCTTGCACACAACCAGTGCATTACACAATCTGAAGGCTAATCACTCTAAACTGCTAATAGTCCTTTGGCCTGTGTGAATGTTGTCATTCACTTTGTCGTCTGGAGCGAACACCTTTTGCCATTATCCACTCCACAGATCCAGCAAGCTAAAGCATGCAGAGCTGGCATGCAGATCTAAGATGTCATCGATGTGTGGAATATATCCTTTGTTGGTAATGACAGAGGTCAAATGTTTTCTGTATGTCTTCACAAGGTCGGCACACACCGTTGCTGGTATGTTGGCCCATTCCTCCATGCAGATCTCCTCTAGAGCAGTGATGTTTTGGGGCTGTCGGAGAGCAACTTGGACTTTGAACTCCCTCCAAAGGTTTTCTATAGGGTTGAGATCTGGAGACTTTGTTGCCCTGGCAGTGGGATCATGATGATGCTTGGGATCATTGTCATGGCCCAGCCACGTTTCATATTCAATGCCCTTGCTGATGGAAGGAGGTTTGCACTCAAAATCTCACAATACATGGCCCCATTAATTCTTTCATGTACACAGATCAGTTGTCCTGGTCCCTTTGCAGAGAAACAGCCCCAAAGCATGATGTTGAAACCCCCTTGATGTTACCACCCCCAATACTCAATACCCAATACTCTTCTGGAACATATAAGTGCTCTCCAGCAAACTTCAGACAGGCCCGGATATGTGCTGGCTTAAGCAGGGGACACGTCTGGCACTGCAGGTTTAGGGTTAGTCCCTGGTGGCGTAGTGTATTTTTTGACGTTAGCCCTTGTAACGTTGGTCCCAGCTTTCTGCAGGTCATTCACTATGTTCCCTGGGTGGTTCTGGGATTTTTTTGCTCACCGTTCTTGTGATCATTTTGACCCCATGGGCTGAGATCTTGCGTGGAGCCCCTGAACGAGGGAGATTATCAGTGGTCTTATTGTTACATCTATTCAATCCATCCCCTCTGTATTATCTTGCCCTTTTAGTTTTACCTTCGTTGTAATTTTCTGTTAGTCCCGCCCTCTGTCGTAACTCACCCACTGAAGTCACGTTCAGCTGTTTCTAGCGTTGTTAGTAATTAAGTTCGGTTATATTCCCCTAGTGTTGAATCCTCCGGCGTAAGTCTACCTGTCTGTTTGCCGTGTCGTAGTTTTGCTCTTTTCTCTTCCTAGTTTTGCCCTTTGCAACCTTCTGCGGTCAAAGATTTGTGAGGTTGCCAATAGCTCTCTGTCCATTGCTATTCCCTGTTAGTGAGTTTTGGGTATTATGTATCTTGTGACCTGTGTTTAAGATGCATATTCATCCCGGTTGTATTGATGTATCTCTGGTGCCTTGGTTTGTTCGCGTCTTTGTTAGTTTAATTGGATTCATGTTTTCATTGCGTTTTGTATCCACAGCCTTGTATTTCTATTTGTGTTTTTTTTTTTTTGGTTTATTTCCGTTTTGTATTGTTTGGTCTTTTTTGTTTTATGTCACTGGGTCGGCACGGTTAGCTTCTAGGAAGCTCCAAGTCGTGAGATTACTTATTGTTCTTTGTGAATATGCCTCAACGTTCCCGTGTTGTACAGGTCGGCGCAGTTAGCCTCCAAGAGGCTCCAAGAGGCTAACCTAATAAACAATATAATAATAAATTAAACAAAAAATTTTATGAGCTAATAATAATAAAGATAGTAAATAAAGCTCTCTGCAGCATTTACGTCCGTCTCTGAGTTGTGAAACGTTACACTTATAGGTCTTCCATTTTTTTAATTATTGCTCCCACAGTTGATTTCTTCACACCAAGCTGCTTGCCTATTGCAGATTCAGTCTTCCCAGCATGGTGCAGGTCTACAATTTTGACAGCTGACCTTCGACAGCTATTTGGTCTTCACCATAGTGGAGTTTGAGGTTGCGGGCAGGTGTCTTTTATACTGATAAGTTTAAACATGTGCCATTAAGGTAATGCAGGTAATGAGTGGAGGACAGAGGAGCCTCTTAAAGAAGTTGTTACAGGTCTGTGACAGCCAAAAATCTTGCTTGTTTGTAGGTGACCATATATTTATTTTCCACCATGTGATTTTCTGAAAACTTTTTTCTCATCTTACAATGATGTCAATTACAGGCCTCTCATCTTTTTAAGTGGAAGAACTTGCACAATTGGTGACTGACTAAATACTTTTTCCCCACTGTATGTGAGTCAAGGAAGGTGGGAAGGTAATCAAATACGTTTGGCAATATAGTGTTTATATATATATATATATATATATATATATATATATATATATATATATATATATATATATATATATATATATATATATATATAACTGCTCAAAAAAAAGGGAATACTAAAATAACACATCCTAGATTTCAATTAATAAAAATCTTTGAAATCAGTTGAAAATCTCTCATTTCTACCTGTTGTCTGTTCACATTTGCACAATAGCAGTTGAAATTGATAAATTGATTCAAAATCAGTGTTGCTTCCTATCTGAACACGAAGTGTGGATGACTTGGAGTTACATTGTGTTGTTAAAGTGTTCCCTTTATTTTTTTAATATATATATATAGTGTATATAAGAGCTCCTATATAATATAACAGAACAACAGAATTACAGTAACATTCAGAGATATGCAGCTCTCATTCACACGGCCATCCTGACAGAATACCCAGTGGCCAGGTGGATTGTGACTGTATCTCTAAAGAGTAAACTGAACAAATTGCTTTTGGCCACCAACTGTTTTCCAGTGACTTATCCTATCTGCATATCTAGCCCAGAAGCTCAGGAAAAAGATGATGGGATAATTGAAAGACCACATATGTGGACTGTTTGCTTCATTAATTACCATATTGTTGCTCCAACTTGATTAGTTTACTGAGGCACACCGAGGGCTAAGATAAGAAATAAGACCTCATCACAAGTCCCGCCACACGCTGTGGTGCATCTGCCAGAGGAACAGGATTGCTGATGCAGGTGTACAGACCGACTGCAGGGCCACCCTGTATGTTGCTTCATCTGTCTTTCTCTCTCACCTATCCCAACCTGGCCATAGCCTTCTCACTGTTTTCACCACCAGTATGAGTGCAATTCCTCAAGCATGTCTGTATTGTTTGCCACAGAACACGAAACAAGTGCCAAGTGCCACGCAACAGTAGCTTCATCATCTAATGCTAACTTACTGAACATATTAGATATTTTACAAATTTACAATCAATATGGATCACAATTAAGAAATGCTTAATTGGGGACAAATTATATTGCTCAGTAAGAAAAAGTATCAAATCCTTGCATGAAAAAATATGATTTTTCATTGTACAGACATTAGCTATTTTCTACTCAAAAAGCTTTTGACATTGTGTGGGAAGCAATTCAGCATATTTAATGGAAAATGCTTCCTCAAAAAGTCGACTAGACTAGAGATAAAGGAAGTTACAGAACTACAGAGCAGTGTTTGCTTCGCAGACCATCCATGCAGATTCTGCTAAAGTATTCCTCAGTTTGAGTTGTCGAGCAGATTTTATCAGCACATTCACTGGTTTGCTGGACTTGCAATGGGAAACACCAACTTAGCATTGTGGGTAAAAAAAAAAGTACTGAATGTATATTTTGGCTATCCATCATAAAAATGCATTATCTGCAAGGTCCATAAAGACATGGATGGCAGAGTCTGGTGTGAACGAAGTTGCCTTGCCTGCACAGAGTCCTGACCTCACCCCAATAGAACACCTTCGGGATGAATTAGAAGGGAGACCGAGAGCCAGGCCTCCTCGTCCAACATCAGTATGTGACCTCACAATTGTGCTTAGGAATGAGATGTCACTAAAGCTCATATGTGAGTGAAGGAAGGTGGGAAGGTGAGCGAATACTTTTGGCAATATCGTATTGTATATATACACACACACATACACTATATTGCCAAAAGTATTCGCTCACTCATATATGAGCTATAGTGATATATATATAGATTCATAGATACATAGATTCAACATGGTACTGGAAACATTCCTCAGAGTGTCTGGTCCATATTGACATGATAACATCACGCAGTTGCTACAGAGTTGTCAGCTGCACATCCATGATGTGAATCATCACATTGAGATCTGGTGACTGTGGAGGCCCACTGATCTATATTACTGGATTGGACATCACGTGACTTAGTATGCGCCGCGCAGGTGCCATTACTATGCATTGAGTCGTGCATTGAGGAGCATCCATGGATGGACATAAAAGTGAGATCTAGCAGACAGTCACGTAAGAAAAACCAAAGAGGAACATAAATTGTCAAAACTACGACAACAAGATCACAAGATCAAAGGGTATCACATTTCACAGGTCAGTAAAACAATTTTTATTTTAAAAAAAAATAGCGGAGATGAGGGATGTTGACTGTCCATGCTAGCTTGATTTTGATAAAGCTATGTCGAGTAAACTCTCTTAAAAACAAGTTTTCTGTTCCAACAAATGATTATGTATTGTTATTAATATTGTTATCATATTAGGATAATGTTGTAAATACGATATTCAGTAAAATTATCTCTAAATCTTTATTACTGTGGGGTGTGTGTTTGTGTGGGTGGGTGGGGGATGGGGGGTGTCCAGTTGGCATTATTATTTCCCGAGTGGTCCTTTATGCTAGCTTGATTTTGATAAAGCTATGTCTAGTAAACCCTTTTAAAAACAGGTTTTCTGTTCCAACAAATTAATATGAATTGTTATTAATATTGTTATCATGTTAGGATAATGCTGTAAATACGATGTTCATTAAAATGATCTCTAAATCTGTATTACTGGGACCGATGTTCAGTCCAGTTGGCATTATGTCCCATAGATACTCTCTGTCACGTAGGGCTACCCCCCCTCTCCTAGCTGTCACTCCTGTTTCCCTGTTCCCTCGTGTGTGTGTTGTTCCCAGCCCGTTAGTCCCGCCCTGCTTGTCTGTTGCCCTGGTTTCCCATTGTCTGCCACGCCCTTGTCATCAGTGTTAACACCTGGTCCTAGTTTAGTTCCAGGTATATTAGTCCCTGTGTCTCCCATGTCTGTATCGGTTATTTTGTACATTCCTGTTCGTTGTGATTGCCGCTGTTCGTGAGTTCGCTCTTTTGTGTTTTCCGTCATCCGTGTGTTTTGCCTGTCCTTCCCTAGTTAACCTGCCTTGTTGTTTTCGCTCCCTGTTAGTATGCCTGTTTATATTACATGTTCGGACTGCCTGCCCAATATGATCCCCGCCTGCTATTTCGACTCTGTCCATGGAATTCCACTTAATAAATCTCGCTCTCCTCAGCGTTTGTGTCCGCCTCCCTGCTCTGCGTCGCGCAGAACGTTACACTCTCACACAAACTGAATAAGTAATGAAACCAAATGAAAATTTAAGTCAATTAAATTTGTCATAATTATTTTTTAAATGAATTAATACAGGTTTTTTTTATAAATGCCATCCATTTTTCTACACAGATTTCCCAACAAAGAAAATATGAGCTGTACAAATTGTGGGTCAGAAAGTGTGGACGTCTGAGAGGACCGTCATCTACAGAAAGGATATGCAGTGCTTACTGCTTGCCCACTGATATCAACCGTACACTGAAGAGGGCACATGTTAGAGAAGGAGCAGTGCCACAGATTTTCAACCTCCCAGACCATTTGCAGGTAGTATTCCTTAACATTTTACCGTGTTTTTAACTATTAATATTTTTGCTGGTGTCATCCATGTTATCATACAACTTAAGGATGTTATTTCATATTTCTGTCAGCAAAAGCTACCAGCTAAGAGAAGGAGCCATAAGAGTGCATGTTCCCTGAGACCCGTTCAATGCAGTGAGCCAAGTACGTCATACATATGTGTGGTAAGGGTTGTGTTTTATTGTCAGCAACTAGATGGAGCAATGGTTAGCCCATCACTAACCTTTGCTCCGTCCATGACAGTGCTCAGATCTGCATCAAAGATTGGCAGACACCAGAATTAGAACTTCAAACAAGAATTTTTATCATTTATTAGACTGTAACGATTCAAGGGGCAGTTGTGACGCAAACGCAGGTATACAATAGATTTATTAAGTAGAAGGACACAAGACACAAAACACAGGAGAGCTAATAAACAAGGAAGTAAGTAAACAAGAGGGACCATACAAGCAACTAAACAGCTAATAGAACAATACGGAAGCTATCGAACACGTAGTATACTCAAACGGAACAACATACATAAGCACAGTAAACACACGCTACAGACAGGAACATCTATACAACATGATATAGACTAACCAAGGGGACTACAAGAATTCAAAGGCTACAACCCTAAAGAAAAGTAAGCGGGAGTTAGACAGGACAGGACAACGTTAACTAAATAAGAACATGCAATGGACACTAAAGAACTGAACCAGGAAACAGATGAAATGGGAAGCATAAGGCACAGGGCTAGTCAAGACCACTAAACAGGATAAAACAGTGAACTAACATCGAGAGCAGGGCAAGGAGTAACCACAAACACACTACTTTAAACAGGGACGGAATACGCAGAGGGGGAGGTAGGACAATGAGAAAACAGACACATATAAACAGAAGAGACCAGGCAAAGAACAAGAACATAGCATGAATATAAGCAAGCAGGAAAGACCAAGGAAAACACAGCGGGATACACTTACAAACAAGGAATGACCGACACGGGAGTAAAACACTAGGGGGGTTTTTATGCACAGAAACAAGATGGTGAAACGAGACTCAGGTGTATGGGACTAACAATGAGGGCGTGACAGAGGGAGGAACAAATGGGAGCAGGGAGCTAGGCGGGACCAGGGAGGAGGGAGGGGCTGGACGTGACATAGACCTCTTTCTGAGAGCTGCTTTTAAGCTTGGCATTTACAAGTATTCTTGATCATACTGTCATTTTTTGCAGGAACATACCTATCAAAATGATGACCAAGATTCCGTTTGCTGCAATCGGGTATCCAAGCAAGAGAAGACTTGGAAAGGCTCAGGAAGAAGGAAAAAATGCCAAAGACAGAGAAAAAAAAGCGAAGTGGCTGCAATAAATGATTTTGAAAATTTTATATTTTGTGTCATGTCAATTTATCTAATTATGTATTTGTGGGAAACTGAATTGTGTAAGCTCTTTTCTGCTACTTAAAGGTAAAAAAAAAAATCTGACAAATTTTGTCATAAATTTCAGATTCAAACTCATTATTTTCTCTATCATAATTTCATAATTAATTTTACCCACATTTAGCCATGTAGTGCTCAAAGATGCTCCTCCACACTGATGCCATCTCATATTATACTTGAACATATATAAGAGGTATTGCACTTAAAGAATTTATGAAAACTACAGCTGTAACGGGGAGAGTTGACAAATAGAGATAAACTCATAAATTTGACTTTCAATATCAGAATTGTGACTGTTATCATAATTAAAACTAAGTTATCTATTTAAAACTTTTTACCATAACTATGATTGAATATCAAAAACATGACATACATGTGTTATTTAGTTTTAGCCAGGTGAAAGAAAAAGGCTTTATGTAGGGCTTTTTTTTTTATTTTACCTAAATTGAAAAATTCCCAGACTGCTTATAAATTTATCTCTTGGGAGAATACAAAGTTTTACATATCACAACATCGGCAATATTCTCCCCTTTAATTTAAGCCATATATTATAAAAATCGGATAAGAAATAAGGGCGCTAGGACTGTTTTTGTGACAGATGGATGCACATCCCACATAGGAACTACACTGCTTTGCTGACAGGACTCAACTCATAGTAATGGCTCCGAGGGCGACGCATTGCTAGCTATAGCAGCAACAGGCGATGTCCAGTAATATAGATCAATGTGGAGGCCATTCAAGTACAATGAACTCATTGTTGTGTTCAAGAAACCAGTCTGATGATTCGTGCTTTATGACGACACATTATCCTGCTGGAAGTAGCCATCAGAAGATGGTACACTATGGTCATAAAGGAATGGACATGGTCAGCAACGATACTCAGGTAGGCTGTGGCACGCGCAATTGGTACTAATGGGCCCAAAGTGTGCCAGGAAAATATTTTCTACACCATTGCACCATCACCACCAGCCTGAACTGTTGATACAAGGCAGGATGGATCCATGCTTTCATGTTGTTGATGCCAAATTCTGACCCTACCATCCGAATTTCGCAGCAGAAACCGAGACTCATCAGGCCAGGCAAGGTTTTTCTTCTATTGTCCTATTTTGGTGAACCTGTGCAAATTGTAGCCTCAGTTTCCTGTTCATAGCAGACAGGAGTGACACTCGGTGTGGTCTTCTGCTGCTGTAGCCCATCCACCTCAAGGTACATGGTGTGCGTTCAGAGATGCTCTTCTGCATGCCTCTGTTGTAATGACTGGTTATTTGAGTTACTGTTGCCATTCTATCAGCTCAGCCTCTGGCATCAACAAGGCATTTGCACCCACAGAACTGCAACTCGCTGGATATTTTCTCTTTTTCGGACCATTCTCTGTAAACCTGAGAATTCTCTGTGTATGAAAATCCCAGTAGATTAGCAGTTTCTGAAATACTCAGACCAGCCTTGGCACCAACAACCACGCCACATTCAAAGTCATGATTGATTGAATTGACAGACAGACAGACAGACAGACAGACAGACAGACAGACAGACAGACAGACAGGAGGGATTCTTAGTGAATATGAAGATCACTAAGAATATAAAGAGAAGACAAAGAGAAAAAATTGTGGTGGTGAGCAAGAGAGGCAGAAAGAAAAGCACATTTGAATTAGGGTCAGAACATGCTGTCCAGTGTTCAAATAACTTTAGCTCTAAAATTAAATTTTCCTGTGGAAATTAAATTTTACCTCAGATCCTCTTAGGCAATAAAGGAAGGTGACTTATGAGGGACTCATTTTAAGCTCTGTCATGTGAAGAGAAAATGAGTCAGTGATCATGTAGGATTTGACAGGTTGTCACATTTGAAACAGTAAAATTTAACAGTCCAATTAAAGTGGGATTTAAATGGTAACATTCAGGTGAGATTTAGGATAGAAAGACAGGGAGCAGGCCTCAGTGGAAGAAGGGAGGGAAGCAGTGCAAGGAGGAGAAGAGGAGATTGATAGGTGGATGGAGCAATGAATGCAGCTGATCAGATGGAGAGATGAATGGTGCTGATCATAGCTAACCCTCCACATTCCAGATACCGAGCTCTTTTCTTAGCTACTCAGTGAAGTTCTGCCTCCAGTCCTCTGTACTGTTTTGCAGTCCTTGGACCGCAGCCAGCTTGGATATCAAGTCCCCAAGCTGAGCCTCAGACTTTAATTGTGTGCCGTGTCAGCCTGTCCCCACATAGCTCACTTTTACTGTTTTATCAGGCCTAACTAAATCCATCCATCTTCCTGCACAGAAAATGCAGCCTGCTTTTAAAGGCAAACTGCTGGGAGCAGCAAAGAACAGGATGGGCATTCACCTCTGACAGATGCCATGAGCTGCCATGTCACCTTCACCCCTGCAGACCAACTTTCCTTTAATTACCAGAACAGAATCTTCACTCTACCTTTGCTAAAGGGGGGCAACAACTGGCCCTCTGAGGCAAAATGTCCTGTCATGCCCCCATGTTTCAGATCAGAGGCTCCCAACACTCCTACTTAGCACTTAACCTCCATTTTGTAAGTTCCTATGAAAGGGTACCTCTGATTGATCTGTGCCTTTCATCTCTTAGACAACCGCTTCAGAAGCACATATCTAGAAGTAGCCCCATGCTGTGAATTTCAACATCTCCAACAGATGAACGGGAAAACCCTGATCTTCTGTCTCTTGCCTTTTCTGCCCATTACCACCTTTTTATAAGTGTGCCACAGAGTTGGCAGGGATGGCTGTTTTGCACATCATTAGTGCTGGCACGACCTCGATATATAAACCACCGCCCCACCTGGACATGCAGAGAGAGAGCAGGAGCAGTGGACCACGGCTGAGATAATGCACTTCATCAATGTTACTGCTCAGCTTTGGGAGTTTACCCTATTTACTTAATTAGGAATTATCGGAGATTTATATTGCATTACAAATGGATGTTACATTTACATCTGATTTGGTATCTAATTTCCATATAATGACATTTATATTAATGAGAAAACCAAAGGGGCTAGCATAATACACTGTTAAATTACAGCATACTCACTGTAGTATGGCATCTGTGACAATTTATAAGTGCTGGATACTGTATCAGTTTATTCATACTGAACATCAGAAAAGTGATTCCTCATTTTCATCGTAGACCATCCAGATTTGGAATAATTATCAACATAACTAAGCTTCAGACGATTTGAAATCTTTTGATCTTATCAATGAGTAAAAGGCAGGAAAATAATCACAATCATCATTATGATCATTCAAATAATATATTTTTTTTGCTTCACAATAACAATATTTTCACAATATTTTAATTAGATGCAGTGGACCCAAGTCAGTCACTCAGATCCAACCTAATTCACACAGCAGCCTGATGATTAAATAAAATGTACCGATTGCACTGTGACACTGAGAAGCCAGGGAACGTTTAATGGCTTGTTTTAAACTTATGTGATGTGAATTAAAAGCAGAATGGTCTTCTCCCCAGGCAAAACAGAGGTGACAGGACCATTTGTTACGTGGATGTACGCGTGATAATCGAAGACCACACAAAGGCTAAAAGCTTTGTCCAGTAGTGCAGCATTGTGTTGCATCGTTATCAGGCACAAGTACATCTTGTTTTTATTTTATTAAGTTTGTGTTGAGGTACAACAGGAAATCTTAACATATGACAAGACAGAGAAACCGTCCTGATGAACAAAATTTTTTTATCATATCTAATTCGAAAATCGACTGTTAAGCATTTACATCAGCCATATATAACACAGACTTTAAAACAAGGGTCACTTTCTGTCCATAATTTGGTTTGATGCTACGCACAATGAGATTAATTGATTTGATTGATTAATTAAATGGTCAGTGAGATCTGAATGCATATTAATAGTAAATTCTAAATTCTATTCTAAAAAAATGTGACTTTAGATACAGCTAAACATCATGTTTTATTCTTGTCACTACTTAAGCAAAAGTCCTTCATGAAAAAGGAAATTCAAACAAAAAAGCGGGCAAGCACAGCACATACAGCGATCTTGATGTGCTGACCTGGCTGAAGACTGGAAGGGTTATATCTGGTCAAACAGAGAGTGACAGGCTGTGTAATGCCTGTGTAATGTAACAGTTTACCTGTACCTGCCCTGGTCCTGTTTAAGACAGAGGAAATTAAGACCAGTCTAAATCAAAAATCACTGCGGGCTAATCCCACCTAGCCATGGTCCAGCACATTTTAGATCAGTAAATGGGCTCCCAATCCCAAAGCTCTAATCAACTGCTATAAGCATATCAGATTTGGTTCTGAAGCAATGTTTCCCCACAGCCACACGGCTACAACAAATCACATCTTTAACAGCATAAGAAGTCACTGTTACTGTCTGAGCCTGTTCCCTAAGGTCTTGTCTGGGTCCTTGACTGGGTTCTCGACCAGATTACGTCCAAATGTTGCCATGGAACCATTTTTGCTGTATGTTTGTTTTGGCTGTTTTACCATTGAAATTGTCAAGCAGTACTTCAGTTAGTTGAAAACAAAAAGTTTCAGAAATGTTCAAAGCATCCACTCCATTAATTGGGCTTATCATGTTCCTCAGATTTCTTTTGTTCTGCGATTCCCTTCTTCCATTTCAAAAGAGGCAGTGGGCTTTTGTTTATACACTGAATAATGCGGTGCTGACCTTAATTTCCCATTGACAGAACAGGTGGCTGAAGAGATAGGGCCTTTCACTAATGACCCAAGTGCCAGACATGAACATTCGTTTAGTTCTGTTACATGAACCATGCATTTGACTGTTTTTCATGTCAATGCCTTTTCAATAGTTTTAATTATGTAGAATGTCAGGTTGTCATTATTTCCAGCTACCAATGATCAGAGGCCACCTCCATCTCCACACATGCATGCACACATGCAGCATGATTAAGGGCACTTTGGACACACCCAGTAATTGAGAGAATTTGCATGATATTTAATTGCACAACTACACACACACTTCATTCAGCAAAGGATATGTTTTGGCTCTTTTAGTTTTCAAAAACAAATCTCTGTTTTGTGACAAAACAACACATCTTTATGGGGCCTGCAAAAATCCCAGCTACATGTTCGCAAAACCAGTCATGCTGTCACACAGGTTCTTAAAGCTAAACTGATGAAACACTGGGACTTGGAGGTTTAAGGGATGAAGCTTTATGTATGTGTGTGCAAATACATGAAGTCAATATGAGACAAGTGCCCACCATTCAGTCAGACTGCCTGACCTTCTAATACCTTATTGACTATGGAGCAATGTCACCCCCTAGTGAGACATATCACATAAGCAGGGGAAAATGCTACTTTTCTAAAGGTTAACAATAACTTTTCAGATTTGTGCTTTCCTTTACTCATTAATTCAATTACAATTTTCATAATACTATTTGGAATCAACAAAATATATGTTATTGCTGATCTAATTTTGACTATCAGGGTCAGGGTCTTTTTTCTTTCTTTCTAAATGAAAGAAAAGACTGAAATTCAGTACTGTAGCACATACTGTAATTCCTCACAAAACCCTGCAGGAGTCCCTGCAGACCAGATGTCCCTGCAGACAAGCATGAAGACATAGAGATGGCTGGTTCAAAGTAATGTTGGGTTTGTCATCTTTTGGTATGTTTTTGAACATTGTGTCCAGAGAGTAAAGAATAAATAATTCAGCTCAAACATTCACATGTGAAAAATGTAGTTTGTGTTAAATCCTTTAACCTAAATATTGACCTGTATCAACAATTATAAAGGATAGGCGATGACATGTCATTTTTCAGGAGTATGTCATTACAGAATGGCCCAAGCACTATTTCCGGCCCCGGTAAACACAGGGACAGTCGTGACACAAATTCTCAGAAATCTTTTACATACTGTCACTTCAGACTGAGTGTGTGTTCTGCACGGCCTGTGTCTTTATGTTTGGGAAAACTGCAGTAGCTAGAGTCGAAACTTCAGTTCCCATGCTGACGAAAACCCAAACTCTTCTCTGATGGAACCAAATGAAAATATTCACATACAGATGCCTTGCTTCATCTTTTTCATTTATCCAGCCTGTGAGTCCATTACTGCTTTGATTCCTCCTCTGTGTGTTTTTATTGTAAATAAGGTTATAGAGATCATAGAGTTCCCAAATCAGTACAATGTGATGTTTTTAGTGTAAAGAAAAACAAGCAAAATGCAGCAGCAAAATACTACAATATTATTACATTTTTGACGTACTGGATTTGTCAGTAACAATGTGTGGGTTGATCACTCACTGCTGGGGGCAGGTGGGTTTGGGTTGAAATGAGCTTCAGGGCTTCCTAGTATATGACTTTTTTATGTTTAGATGTTATTAACCCAAAAATTGTCAGCTTTTGAGTTCCACAGAAAAATGTATCATTAATTGGTCTCTTGACTTTGGGCGCCATGATTAATGGCTCCCAAATCAAATGATGAATCAATCAGAGGTTTTCAAACAATTGAGCTAAGTGGAAAGATTAAAGATTTGTCTTGCCTACTTATAGGAGTGAGTTGCATAGCACTATCTTTGATTAAGTAATTTGTGCTGTGGAAGAGGTCATTTCAACTGACTGTTGGGTTGTTATAGACTGCATCTATATTAGTTTTCCAACTACTGTTGGACGAAATCAAACTCTGCTTCACAGAACCCTCTTAATTGTAGAAATACAAGATAGATGAGATTTAGTTCAAAACCTTTTGTTTATTCTCCAATCTAAAATGGTCCAATAAAAACATTTATGTGTTGGCATCTTTAACTCTGATAATCTATGCTCCTTTCAGGATTTATGCCAATAAATTTTTCTATACCAGGTACAACATACTTTTAATGTCGTAGGCTTCATTCAGCTCTCTGTACCTGTTGTTCTTTCTTGGGATTCCCAGTTAATAGATCAATCCCTACATGAGAATTTGAATAACTTTAATTCAACTTGTGAACTCGTTTTGTTTTTAGATTACCTGTTAATTAAACATAAAAACAATCCATGACTCCTCTTCAAAATTGTATTGAATCTAACTAGGAATCATGCCCAAATTGAGTCTCTATCTCATAGGAATGCAGCAGTAATAGTTTTATGAACTTCTTTAATGATAAGATTGATCAAACCCTGCAAATGTATACTGGATGCTGTACCAATTTGTCTACTCAAAGAACTACTGCATAGTAATATGGAACCTTTGATAATTAACTCTTCTCTGAGCCTAGGCTACACCCTCAAATCAATTGAACATGCAGTCATTAAACCACAAATTAAAAAAGAACCCTGGTCTTAATCCCCAGGAACTGTCCAAATATAGGCCAATCTCTAATCTGTCCTTTATTTCCAAAGCTCTAGAAAAAGTATTTCCTTTGCAACTCTGGATTTAGACCCCACCACAACACTGAAACCATGTTGACTAAAGTAGTTAATGATCGCTTAATATCCTGTGATAGAAGACATGTTTCTTATTCTCTTACACCTTAGAGCTGCTTTTGACACCACTGATCACAACATTCTACTCAAAAGGCTGGAGACAGATTAAATTCAGATGTATATATCTTCTAATCCAGATTATGTCAATACTACTCCAAAAATTGAGAACTGTGTCCAGGAAATAAAAAATGGATGAAATCTTAATTTTCTTCTCCTAAATTCAGATAAAACTGAGATATTGCTTCTTGAACCCAAAGCACCAAGAAGCAATTGGTCTTATATTCCAATTACAGTAGATTATTTTTCAGTTACACCCAAATACCACAAATAAAAAACAAACAAATGTGGTTGTCATTATTGATTCTAATCCTTCATTTGACACACACACACACACAATGTTACTAACGATACTTATGTACATCCAGACATTTCAAAATGAGAATAGATAAGTAGACCTATCCTCTATACCAGGGGTAATCAACTATATTGTTCCGCGGGCCAAATTTGGCAGATATCTTTGACCTGTGGTCCGGGGGTCGGGGGTGACCACAGCGGGGGTTTGAGGGGGGGGGGGGGGGCGAACGTAACACTCGTGACGGAGTGTTTTTTTTTTTTTTTTTCAATTGCGCTGAGAGTAGAAAAGTAGAAAATTATTAAAAAAAAAAAAAACAAAACATTATTTCTACCTTGTCAATGTCTGGACTATATTTCTATTCATTTTGCAACTCATTTGATAAATAAAAGTATGAGATTTCAGGGAAAACACAAAATTGTCTAGGTGACCCCAAACTTTTGAACGGTAGTGTATATTTGTGAATATGCATGTATATGTGAGACCTCTGACAGACCTACAAACTAAACACTCAAACACATGGTAGTAGTGTTTTCCATTTGTCACTTCAGTGTGTAGTCACATATATGAAAGACTAATCATCTAATATTTGTGTCTAGTGTTTGGATGTAAAAATACAGTTTTGACAAGAGTTGCAAGAGTTTTGGTTGAAGTGTGTGCATTTTCCAAAAGTGTGAGATGTTTTGCCTGTTGTGTGTGTAGCATTGGTTGCTGTGTGCAAAAGGGCCATAGTTTCAGAAATTGGGTCTAAGTGTCTACAAAAAACTGTAATTGTTAAAGTGTGTGTTTAAGTGCATGTGTGTATGTATATGCATGTGTGTATGCGTGTGTGTGTGTGCGTGTGTGTGTGCGTGTGTATATATGTATGTGTATGCATGTGTGTGTACGTGTGTGTGTGTGTGTTTGTGTGTGCGTGTATGTGTGTGTAACCTCTAGGCAGCGCAGTAGTGATGGGGTGAGTTGGTTCTTCAGCTGGGACGTGTCCACTAGCAGCAAACCCACGACTCTCTTTGGATTAATGGACAAAACGTCCTTGTGCTGGCGATGACATTTCTCCTATCACACACACACACACACACACACACACACACACACACATTGTGAAGGCTCTGTTGATCATAAATACTTTGCTGCTTATCTGTTGCTCCATAAATACAGACACACTCTCCATTAGTATCGTGAGGCCTTAAAGCAGGTTCCTACTGAACTATGTTACTGTATCTGCACCTGCAGTATTGATCCAACGACCAAAAACACATGTGGCTGAATGTTGCTTCGGATTTGATGTAGCAAAACATTTACTGTTGGTGTGAAGAAAATGTGCCTTTCCACACACACACACACACACACACACACACACACACACACACACACACACACACACACACACACACACCACTTCTTCATTGCTGAAGGGTTCAGCTGCCTCTCTTTAGTCATTGTTTCTGATCTAATCAACACGTTCAAACATCCAACATCCACCCATACAGCCTCCACCTTGTCATAGTGTGTGTGTGTGTGTGTGTGTGTGTGTGTGTGTGTGTGTGTGTGTGTGTGTGTGTGTGTGTGTGTGTGTGTGTGTGTGCGCGCGCGTGTGCGTGCGTGCGTGTGAGTGTGCGCGTGTGCGTGCGTGTGAGTGTGCGCGTGTGTGTCTGTACCGGTGTTGAAGCTGTCGTAATCAGGTGTGTATCCAGCCTCCAGCATAGTCATACAACAGGCAGTTCCTGCCACCTCCTTTACCGACTCCCTGAACTCCTTTAGACGAGAAGAAACCTACGACCAGCTCGTACAAACCAGAGCCCGTATATATAAGTGGACTGGACGACACGAGTGAAAAGTGAAGCCTCCGTGAGTCAGCTGCCCTCTAGTGGCTAGCTGCAGTACAACCTTTAACCCCGCCCATTCTCATGTAAGTGAACGGGCCGGACGAGAAACTTTTAATTTTTATTACACGTAAAATAAGTTTTTTGAGCAATTATATGTTGTCAATTCTATAAGACCCCATCGGGTTAGTATCTAGTATCTCTCCCAGTGTTTTTCTCTACGATAAACAGATTTTATAGAAGTTATTAAGTGTTACTTAAAGGGGTGTGGCGATAAGGTGATTGACAGATAATAGCTGCGTTGGTTGACATCTAATACCAGACGCTCAAACGTGAACGCGCTCAACAGCAAAGCTCTATCAAAACTCTCGACAGCAGTATTAAAACATTTTACCTTTGTTTATTTTGTAAAACGTCAAAAGTGTATTTATACCACACCTCAATGTCTTGTTCTGCAGTAAATTGTTGTAACAGCCCATTAGGGTCAAGTTCTTTCGATAAGCAGCTCAGTTAGATATTCATACACACACACACACACACACACACACACACACACACACACACACACACACACACACACACACACACAATTAATCAAATTAATTGGAATCTTTGTAATTAATTGAAATTAATCGCATCTCAATATTTCACATGAGAAATATTAATTTAAGTTTGAATGATGAATGAATCAATGAACATAAGCATAAACTTCAACATCTTGTATATTTTCCCACCAGTCTACTACACAGACCAATAGATGAGTGCAGAAAACAAAGCAAACAGTTTTCAGAACACTGGAAATTCTGACCAAAAATGAGTTTTGCTCAAGGTATTGGAAGAATAAGAACTGAAATAAATCAGATGTTTTTAAATACCATTTTAGATGGTAGACTTTATTTAATTTCCCAGGCCTCTGCCACAGGCATCTCCATAGTGCCTAGAAGTGGTCTTCTGCATATTCAAAGCAAATGACTGGATCTTCCATTCATCATCAGGCCCGTAGCCAGCATTGTGATGGGGGGATCTTTTTCCCCCAAAAGTGGACTTCATTTTCCTCTCTACTCCAATGCCCCCTAAATACACGAGCACACTTCAAACCTTTTAATTTACACATATTTTATTCATTATAAGCAAGGTTGCCAACTTTTCAAAATCACTAGGACTGAGATTTGATTTGGGGGCGGGGGGAAGGGGGTGGTGTGTGTGTCAAACGTTGACGGGGGGGGGGGGGGGGTTTATGTCTTATATGTTTCCTCGATCGATCGCCAGTGGTTGGCGCCAGAGCGAACTAGTTACTCATTGAATCATAGATGTAGATCGGAGATAAATAAACATTATTTTTTTTCAGCGTGAGAAATCGGATGTATGGCGTGTGAGCACGTGTAAACGGTCAAATGCGTGTGTCTCACGCTCATTGCGTGAGAGTTGCCAACACTGTTATAAGTTTGTTGTGAGTCTGTTGTTGCTGTCCTTATTTGTTTGTCTGTATATTCACCGGAGATTAACAATTCATTCATTGAATAGCCTACCTATCTTGAGGGGCATGTGTGTACGGAGGGAGGGTGCGGGGGCGGGGATCGAACGAACCCTTCGATCCCCCCTGGCTACGGGCCTGATCATCTATAATATGAGCTGTCACACCAAGATAATTCTTGTTGCTAACAGAGGTCCAGTGATCCCCAGTCAGAGCCACATTTGTGGCGCTCTTCACAATAACCTGTTTTACTTCCCTTTCCTCATCATACAGCTGCTGGATTTTCTTCGACATTGTCTTTCTGGACGGCAGTTCGTAACTTGCATCAACTGACGCAATTTGCAGCGCTTCTTGTAAAGCATGGATTATACTTTCACTAGTGACCGTAGCGCGCGACTCCGCGAGCGGAGGAGGCGTTGGAAGTTTCTTATATTTAAATTTCCCATCCACCAGCGTAGCCTCTTCAGTCATCTCCATTATCTTATTGTGCGTCCATATAATCTGTATGTCTGGAACTCGTGCACTGAGAAACATTCCGGTGCAAAAGTGTCTCATGCGTTAAATGCGGTAAAATGCGTAAATTTTTTTTGTTCGTTAATTTCCCTATAATTAATCGAAATTAACGCGTTAAAGTCCCACCACTACTTCACACACACTCAGGCCACGATTGGATGATTAAAAAGGTATTGAAGGAGAAGAGATGCCGGTTCTAGTTTATGCCGTTACTGTTTTTAAACCGATAATTTTATATTAGTTTTTATATTTATTAATGGTATTGATTTATTCGTTTTGTTTCGGAAATACCTAGTTTAATTTTTTTTGCACTATTTAAGAGGCGGACGCAAACGCTGAGATGAGCGAGATTTAATAAAGGTCATTCCTAAACTAGGAAACATGCTTCAGATCAGAGAGGGAGTCCGAGCCATGGTTATAATCGTTAACGAAAACGAACGAAAAAACGAACAGATATTGAAAAGATTTTATTTGACCGAAATAACGATAATTAAAATAAAAATGGTAACTACTATCTATATTACATGATTTGAAAACTAACTAAAACGTTCTGAAGTTATAGATAGGATACCCTTCGTTTTCGTGTCTGTCAATTTAAGTCTTGTGGACTGATATGAAATCGAATTTCTCTCACCATTAGTTTTATATTAGCTGGCAGAACCGTACGGCACCTCCTGGTCCATCACGGCTCTTAGAGCTCCTGCTCGCCATGCTAGCTGCAAAATTACGTCAACAAATGTTGGGAGAAAACGGCGAGTCGTGTATGGGATTATTTAATATGACTACATGTCTTGTAGTGGAAACGGGTGATAAAATATATGGAGTAGTTCTCAAGAGGAAAACACCCACGAATATTAACGCTCAAAAGAGGGCTAACTGCCAGTATTGACAAGCTGAGCTCAGAGTAGCTCCGCCGAAAGAGAAGCACCATCCCGGCTGGGTAGCACCGGGAAGGAGAACCGTAATGGACCGTCTTCACCAGTGATCAAATAGCTGCTGGTTAGTTAATGTGCAGAAAAATCACAAGCGGGCGGGTGCACTAGTTAATGTGTTGAGACTGGATGTCAACACGACTGTGTGACTCGATTGCGTTCAAAAAGTTTGGCTTTTCACACGAACCAAAATAGGGTTACACTATGTTCGTGTCCGTCCTTAATCTGGCAATTTTCAGCAGCAATATTACACATTTTCCACTTAAGGTTTCTATCTTGTGTATAAAGTATAAAAAAAACAAACTAATGAAGACTAAACTAAAACTAAGCTTAACATTTTTTTTAACTAATAAAAACTAGCAAACACGCTCTAAAAACGGATTAAAACTAACTGAGTTAGAAAAAAGTCACAACTAAATAAAAACTAAACTAAAATGAAAAATACAAAACTATTATAACCTTGGTCCGAGCATAAAACAGCCAACACGAAACGAAACACGATATCAAAAACAGGGCTGTATGAGAAAACAACAGACACAGAGGTTTAAATACACCAGACAAAACACGAAACACCTGAAACCAATAACGAAGGGACCGGGATTACAGGGACGAATGACGGAATCACGTGGCTACATAAATGAAATGACGTGATGACAGGTGGGGGCGGAGCTAACCATGACTCAACACTTCGTTGTCATTGGCAACGAATCAACAACACGAGTGCGTATATATATGCGGTCTCTGCGCGAGACACGCAGACGCTGTTTGTCTGTTGCAAAGAAACAACAAACAAATCCGTTAGAGTTAAAGTAGCTGTTTCTTTGGCTAGCGTTAGTTACGTGAGTTAGTTGTCATTAATCTAAGTTAACTAGTGTACAGCTAGTGTATTCCTTCTACACGAGTTAGTGAAGGTTTCCACGGTGCGATTATGTTCCCTCAGATAAGTTCACGGTGTCCTGCCGCTTCAGCCCGACGTGACGCCAGACTCCCGGTGGTGGAGACGCCCACCTCTCTTTCGTTTTCACTGCCGCCGGTTGATGTGGAGCGACTGAGAGCCCGGCTCATCTCCACAGGGCCCAGACCCGTGCAGAGGGGCCCTGATGAGCTGGTGTTCACCTCCAGCATGTGGGCCCTACAGCAGGAGCGACGACGAGCCGCGCAGAGACCCGTCCAGCCGGACATTCTGGTACCCATAAACTTACTGACATTGCTGCATGTCCAAATGAAAGTAGCTGTATGTTAAATAACTGTATGTTAATTTATTTATTCTTTTAATTCCAGCCCGCCCTGACGCGGTACCAGGAGCGCAACCACCCGGACTACATCCACAAGATGAACCGGGAGAAGCTGATCAGCGCTGGCTGGAAGCCGCCTTCATCCAGCCCTGCTGGGCACAAGAGGACGGACCTGTCCCTGGAGAACCGGTCCTCGGATCTACAGCTGCCCCCCCTCCCAGAGCACCTCAGAGAAACACAGGTAGGCCTCCCGCACTCCGGCACAGGCGCCCAGATCCATTCCCACAATATTCCCAACCATATTGGGAAGCTCAGCTATTAGACTGTTCAAATGTACTATTCACAGTGCTGCAAATTCAATATTATTGTGTCAGTTGTATTATTTGTGGAGGACAAATTTTTTTAATGAAAGCATGTTATTAACAATTACTCGTCCATGTATAAAATCCACAAAACATATAAATGCTGATAAAGGTGGTCCTGATAGAACAGGTGGACAGATGACCAGTGAGAACAGGTGTGAGGTATCTATTAAACTGGGTGCTGAGTGTATACTCACAGTCCAACTCAGTCAAAGCACTTTGAGACAGGCATTAATGGCAGTGCAGAAGTTTGTGTGCTTTCACATTTTCATTTCACCATACAGTAGAGAATGAGTTTATATGAGATCAGGTGTGGGATCAGGTGTGCTTTTGGGCTCTGTGCTTGAGATCTGTGAGCATTATTTTACCAGGATCTGAATTGTATCATTCACTGGTTACACTGAGGAAAATGTTTTGATTATTCAATATTTAAACGACCTCTTCTCTTATTGGACATTGTTAACTTTTATGTTGCCTGACTGTACACTGTCTTTAGGTGCAGAGAGGTCAGAGAATATTCAGCTCCGCCTCTCCTCTGAAAAAGCCACGGAGCGCCACCAAACACCACACATCAATTAGCCACACCCCCTCTCCACCGCCGAATCCGCTGCTCTTCAACTCCGTAGAGGAAGTGATCCGTGCCCAAATTCATTCCCCTATTGAAATTGGGCAGGTTATTCGCAACAACTCTCACCTCGGGTTCCTGTACATGATCTCAGCAGAACCCAAGTCGTCCGTCAAGTACGACCCGTACAACTTCAAGTAAGATTCACACCAGAGTCGTTGTGATGTAAATGTTCAGATATAAACGTGACCTCTGTATGACAAACGGACAAACAAGAGAGGGAGGAAACTGAAGAGATTCTGTGTGTTTAACTTAATCAGCTATCAGTCAGTATCAGACTTCCCTGTTATTAATTACATTAAACATTTGATAAGCAACACCATCCTTGTCTGATACAGTAATATCCTGTGGTCCTGTGCTCATGTCATGTAAGTAAAGGTTTGTAGTGAAATAACTGGTTAGAATATTTAGCGCCACATCAGATCCAACCTGTGGTCTCTGACAATTTGAGCCGAGCCCTGTTAACCAAGTGTTCCCTTGACCTCCAGGATCGTGACGTACAAGAGAGTGAAGCAGTTGGCGGAGTTCTACACGGTGAGCGCACACGGCGTGACGCACCACGACGGAGGCCACGTGGACTTCGTGTCCCTGGAGCAGTGGGTGCGTGAGTACCGCCTGCACCTCCAGCTCCTACGCATCCCCTTCGTCGCGCTCTTCCGCAAGCGCAAGGCCTTCCGTGTGTGGCGCGACAAAGTGCAGGCCAGGAAAATGGTGCAGACGCAGGATACAGCAGCACCTCTTCATCCTCCACAAGGTGTGCGTGTGTGTGAAAGTAGTACGATGAGAAATAAAACCTGAGGCCAAGAAAAATATCGAGATTTGTCACATCTTAAATGACGTCTTAATTGTACTACAGTTTTTTACGATAGCTAACGTGTTTCCCAATACTTGAGATACATTTTCAAAACTCTAAACACAGCGACACATTTACCTCATACTAATAGCCAAATAGCTAATATCCTGTTCAATGCACATTTTCTTAACTAAATACCAACTCTGCATTTCAAAACGCAAAGTTTTCTCTTTATACACCAACTTTGTTAAAAAGTTGGTGTATAAAGCAAACCTGGTTCAGTATCCAATCATTCTTTCAAACACTAGCACAGACTCTCTATTCGAGATGAACATAGTCAATCACTGCACAACCACTGTAAAAAAAACGAACAGTTGATGGCAATACAGAAACAGTATTACATGTAATATTTTACCCTCTCCCAGCAAACAACAGACATTTTACAGTAACATCTGTTGTTTTCTTAGTCAGTTCATTTTTACTGTAATCCGCTTCATTTGTACTTTTTTTTTTCTTTTTCAAATGTACACTTTTGGCAACACACTGTCTACACAACGAGTGATATTTACTGTTAGGTACTATATGGAATGTACATTAGACAAAAAAAAGGAGTCAGTAACAGTTTTGCAGTAAAGGGTATATTTTACTGTATTAGGGTCATTACTGTAAATTGTGGCCTAACCCAAAAAATAATTACCGTAATTATAAACATGTGAAAGATACATCTTGCTGATGTGCTGGGACCAGTGTTGCCATAGTTACTTTGAAACAGTAATCCGACTACTGACTACTGACTACTTCTTTAAAAAGTAACTCAGTTAAGTTACTGACTACTTGCTTTTAAAAGTAACTAAGTTAGATTACTTTTAGTTACTTTCAGCAGAGGCTGATCCCCCGCCCCTATAACATGAAAATGACTACCAGTTCTGCCAATACTCACTTTATTGACATGTATTTTAACCGGAACATCAAAAATGACACTGGCATTTGTAAACTTTTTCTTGAAATAGGCTTACATGTTTTTTAAATAAATAAATAAGACAGTCTTTCTGTTCAACTCCGCCCACTTACAGGGTTGCCAACTGTCACGCATTGAGACACACGCATTTGACTGTCTTCACACGCTTACGCCACACTTCCGATATCTCACGCCGAAAAAAAAATCCAGTTTATTTACCTCTGATCCACATCTATGATTCAATGAGTTACTAGTTCGATCTGGCGCCAACCACCGGCGATCGATCGATCGCGATATAATACTGAATTTAGTCAATTTTACACCCCGCCCGGTAACAATTTACGTTCGCCGCCAAGCCCCGTTTTTTTTTTTTTTTTTTTTCCAGGTTTGACGTTGTGTTTTTGAAAGTAGACAGCACTCTGTCGCCAGGACAGAGTGTACAACGGACCTTAATGTTGTCTTCCTTAGCCGAAATAAAATCAAAATAATGCCTGTATTTCCAGCTGCTAAAGGCGAACCTCTCCTTCCATCTGACTTTGGCGCCGCAGAGCAGAGATGACGTAACCGCGTAAGAAACGTGTAGCCAAAAAATAAGAATGAATAAATATAACCTACGTTCCCCCGAAATGCAGAAATAGTAACGCACGATGTTTTAGATAAGTAACTTTAATCTGACTACTAGTTTTTAAATAGTAGTTGCGTTAGACTACTCGTTACTGAAAAAAGTAGTCCGACTACAGTAACGCGTTACTAAGTAACGCGTTACCGGCATCACTGGCTGGGACACATCATCAGTGATGTATCCTGGGGTCACTGGGTGTTTCGGGTCTTTCAACATCAGACACCCTCGCTCAGGCGACCCGACCGGAGTTGATCAGACTCCACCTCTGCTGACTTCACGATCATGTTCATGGTGAGTGCGAACAGGATGACTGAAATTGTGCAGCCCGTTATGATGCCCTTTTCAAGTCGATGCCAGTCTGATGTGCCCGACACAGCAGTGACTCTTAGCCTGAAATTGCTGTAATAGTCCAGGATAAGGTCTATGACTGGTGGGAACGTGATGTTGCAGGAGGGGAACCTCAACAAGCTTGTGAGGTATGGAGCCATACGCATTGGGTAGGTCCAGCCACAGTACGGTCAGATCTCCTTTCCCTTCACGCGACTCTCTGATGAGTTACGTTACCACTCCTGTATGTTCCAGGCATCCAGGCACTCCAGGAATCCCACCCTTCTGAACCAATGTGTCTTTATAACTGTTCTTCATAAGGAACTCTTAGTCGTCGTGACAAGACGCTGAAGAAAATCTTGCCTTCAACACTTAACAGCGAAATCGTCCTTAACTGACTGATGTCCTTTGAGTCCTCTTCCTTCGGGATTCACACACCCTCTGCACATTTCCATTGGCCTGCCACTTGTCCCCTGCGCCAGATCACCCTCAACAGCTTCCACAAATATCGCCGTAGTTGTGGACAACGTTTATACACAGTGTATGGAACACCGCTGGGGCCTGGTGCTGATGCTGATCTGGCTCCCTTCACGACCTCCTGTATCTCAGCCAAGCTGGGCTCCCTCATCACAAACTCCACTGCTGGCGCCTGCGGGCTAATGAGGGACCTCTGTGGTCCAAGCTCTTGTTCCCTCTCTGGGTCGCTGAGGGTGTTGTGCAGAAAGATGTTTACCTCTGCCATTGAGCACATAAGGTTGCCACTCCGTTTATCTCCAAGCAGTTTCTTGGTGAAGATGAGCGCAGCACGCTTCCTTGCTCTCTCCTTTCTTCGCCTTCGGTGCTCTTCTGCACGTCGCAGCGTCATGAGCTTTTTCCTCAGAATGTTTCTAAGGTCTGCTAGGGGTTCTTTACCTGCCACCTTGTACTGCTTCTTAAGGATCCGCAGTTCTTGCCGCAATTTTTGGATCTGAACAGCGTGGCGGTTTAGTGTGAATTTGGTTCCTGCCCTCACTGAGGCCAAACCTCTCTGCTGCATAGCTGACTATGATGGATGTCATGGTCTCAAGGCGTCTGTCCACTCCTTGGTGGTGGTTTCCAAGATCTGGCTTACGTCTGTGTCGATCTGGGCCCATACTGCCCGGCTACTGGCTGAAGGCCACTTGATCCGCTTCTGATGGAATGATTTGCAGGGGTTTAGAGGCTCTACTGCTTGGAGAGACTGGGCACTGTGAGGTTAGCCATGGTCCCATATATATAAAAATACACATATTCAAAAAAAAGCCACACAAGGGAGAAAAAACAGAATACAAAACTGAGCAGTCTGGTTACGTGTAATCTAAGTTGTCTTAGAGACTGGCCACATGTTTTCATCCTCATCACATCTGATTTTGGCCCTTGCCATGCACCTGGGATAGAAAAGCTTGGTATGCCTTATTCACCCCTGGCAGTCTTCAGCTGAAATGTCTCTGCAGCCAGGATCCATTGCATCCAGGAGGGACATTTGGTCACGGGGCCGATGATCATACACCTTCCACTTCCAGACTGAAAAAAGTTCCTTATTGGGGTTGAGGAAAGGCGAGATGGGCGGGAGGAAAAGGGACATCACTCTTGGATGGTCTATAAATCAGTTTGTGATGACATGAGAATGACAGAATGCTACATTGTCCCATCACAAATGTCCAGTGTTGGGAACGTTACTTTAAAAAAGTAATTAGTTATAGTTACTCACTACTTGTTCAAAAAAGTAACTGAGTTTGTAACTGAATTACTCTATAATAAAAGTAACTCGTTACCAGGGAAAGTAACTATTTGCATTACAGTAAAAAAAAAGTGATATGCCAATGAATAAGAATTTTTTGAAAAAGCAGTTTTCACAGTCAGTTGAAATGAGTAGATCAGAAAGGTGTTTAACTTTTGATATTTATTGCACATCAACAGACCAGTGCAGGATAAAATCCTTTAAAATCCCAAATCTTTGTAAAATAAAAAATAAAAAAGCAAAAGTAAACAGTTACACTATATAAAGTGCATTTACATCTATCAAATTAAATTAAATTCTCTCAACCTGAGACAACTGGTTTGTTCACAACAGAAGTAAACTTAACAATAAAACTTCTATTCTTAATTAAATAAATCAAATACCCAGTCTAGTAGACATTCAGGAACTTCAAGTATTTTCTTAAATAAGGGCCGCTATTTGAGTATGGGGGATATATAGTAACGCACCGCTTTTAATGACCAGTAACATCAATGGCGTTGTAATGACAGGAAAAGTAATTATTTATATTATCCCGTTACTGACAAAATGACGCCGTTAACGGCGTTATTAGCAACACTGCAAATGTCCTCGTGTTTCCTCCCACCTGTTCCATTTCTGCTTCTGGAACCAGTTGTTGGTAGAGTTCATTCAGACATCCCAAGTCTTCCTGAAGCGGCGGGAGTCTCCCGCATTTTGGTAGTGGCTCCCTGATGCCCGCGAGTCACACATAATCTCCCGAAATTCAGAACGAGTGAGTGAGAGAAAGCAGGTCATGGCGGAGGCAGGGAAAGCAGAGGCAGGGCCTTCCAAAAAGAAAAAGTATAAAACTAATTTCTCCTCTGAATACTCTAAATTATGTCCATGTATAATAAAAGTAAAGAACAAAGTGTTGCCCGCTGTACAATTTGTAACAGCGATTTTAGCATTGCTCACGGGGGCCTTAATGATTGCAGAAGGCATGTTAAGGTGAGTTAATGTGAGAAATATATATAAACTTAGCTGTCTCAATTAGTTGGAGAGAGGCTAAGTATGCGCTGATGGGCAACATGAAAAGAGTGAACTCCTTGGACTTGTTTAAAGTTGTAGTCGAATATATATGAGTTATATAAAAAAATATGTTTACAGAGATGGTAAATATAGTAATTTTATTGTTTTTTTATTGTTTAATCGCTTGGTGTAGCCTGCCAAATAAAGAAAACGTATTAATAAATAACAGACAAGGCAAGAAAATTGTATTTTATGCTTATATCTTTTAGGGACCACAGCATGTTAGAGAGGCAAAGTGCAGGGAAGGCTGCTCCAATATATCTCAGTTCTTCTCCTCAGAAAAACAAAGTCTAATGGAGAAGGTTACCACAGCTGAGGTGTATTTCACATCGTTTCTTGTGGAGCACAACTTGCCATTTAATGTGTGCAGGCACACAGGCAGGTTATTTAGGAAAATGTTCCCAGACTCAGAAATAGCAAAGAATTATGCCTGCTCTTCCACAAAGACAGCAGCAATGATGAATCTGGTACTGGATCCTGAATGCTCAGAGGATGTGTACAAGTTACTTCACACAGAAAAAAGGCCATACAGTATTATGGTTGATGAAAGCAATGACATCATGTGTGAAAAGGAGTGTGCCATTTTAGTCAGGTACTACAGTGAAACACAGGATAAGGTGACAGTTGGATTTGTAGATATGCCAGTGTGTAATGATGCCAAAGCTGAGAACATCTTCAACTGCATTGAATCATCCATGCAGGACAAAGGCCTTGAATGGTCCAATTGCGTAGGATTCAGCAGTGACAACTGCAATGTCATGATTGGTAAGAACAACTCGGTCTTATCAAGAGTGAAAGCACAGGCCTCTCACATATACAGTGTTGGCTGTCCAAGTCACTTGGTGAACATATGTGCCAAAACTGCTGCTAAAGAGCTCTCAATGTCACCTGAAGAAATGCTAATTGACATATACTACTACTTTGAAAAAAGCTCAAAAAGAAGAGAGGAACTGAAGCAGTTTCAGGACTTCTGTAACATAGCTCAGCAGAGAGTACAAAAACACTGCCCCACACGTTGGCTGTCCTTGGGGAAAGGTTTGGACCATCTTCTGAATCAGTGGCCAGCCTTTAGTTCTTATTTTGAGTCACACAGTGACAATCAGAAGTCTAAAGATATCCAGAAGAAGCTGGCAGACCCCACAATGAAGCTGTATGCTTGTTTTCTTCACAATGTCACTCAGTGCTTTGACAAATGTAATCTAATTTTTCAAAACAAGACACCTGTTCTTTACAAGCTAAATGACAGTGTTGAAGAACTCCTGCATGACATTGCAAGCAGGTTTGTTGTTCCCAGAATATTGAGGGAGAATACACTGCAGGAGCTGGATGCAAGCAACCCAGAAATTCACTGTGCAGATGAAGATCTTTTTGTAGGATTCTTGACAAGGAGACATGTACAAAGTGAGGAAACACTTTCCCCCAACAAAACAAAACAGTTCTTCAAAGATGCAAGAGCATTTTATGTGAAAAGCTTTCAGAAAATACAGGAAAAGTTCCCAATGAGAGACCAAGTCTTGACTAATCTGTCAGTTGTCAGTCCAGAGAACCAAGATGATGTGGCACCACAGCAGATCATGGCTTTGGCTGAGAGTTTCCCCAATGTGATGAAAGCAGATGCCAGAGAAAAACTCCACTCGGAAGTCCTAGATTATGTCTCAACTAACCTCGAAGCAATGGTCCCAAATTACAGAAATTTACCAGTTGATGAGTTCTGGGGCAAACTGTCAAAGGTCCGATCTGTGAGCTCAGGGCAATTCAAATTTGTGGAGCTGTGCAAGTTGATGAAACTGCTACTGGTGCTGCTGAACTCCAATTGTGATGTGGAAAGAACCTTCAGCATGGTGAGGCACATCAAGACCGAGTTCAGGAGTCAGATGTCACACCAGCCACTTGTAAATCTGATGTCATGTAAAATAAACAAATTCATTGACACAGACTGTTATGACATTGACATTTCAAGCCAATTGAACAAATCTGCAAAGCAAGCAGCAACAATGTACAATGAAGGCTTACAGAAGACCTTAGAATAGGTACAAAAACACCGCCCCACACGTTGGCTGTCCTTGGGGAAAGTATCTTTTGAATCAATGGCCAGCCTTTAGTTCTTATATTGAGTCCCACAGTGACAATCAGAAGTTTAAAGATATTCAGAAGAGGCTGGCAGACAAACAAAACAGTTCTTCAAAGATGCAAGAGCATTTTATACTGTATAAAATTGTTATGCACATTCTTATAGCAAAAAGTAAAGTTTCGTTATGTGTGCAAGTTTTTTGGGGGGGTAGTAACTTCCCTGAAATTAACTTTTGCAACTTGGGATGTCTGTTCAAAGAAGGAGGTCACTGTTATAGGGACCAATCTGGCATTTGTGAAGGACCAAACCAGCACTTGAGATTGCAGGACAAATTGTTATATTTGCTCCTCTCTGTTATATTTGCTCCTCTCAATAGGACAAGAGCAACATTATAAAAACATGTAAAATGACTGCATTTTGTGCAAAAACAACATGAATTGCACTAATTGTACAGCTACTGAAGACTGATGTTGTGTTCACTGTGTTTAGAGTTTTGAAAATGTGACTACAGATTCGACAAACGCATTTTAGCAGTCATAACCATTCCTTATCCTATGTTCCCATCTAGCGGCTATTTAATGTAATGATTTCAGAAAGATTTATTTATCATTCTCTTATTTCATGCTGGTCGCCATTTTGAATAATTCCTGCACGAAAACGAGGCTGTGGTGGGAAGAATCCCAGAAGTGTCGTGCGGAGCTGCAGGAGCGGTGCAGCTGGTTCAGTGCTGCTGTGCCATATTGTTGTGTGCCAGGCTGTAATTCATATCAAAGGTGAGAAAGTGATAATCTTATCTTTCCATCGATTTCCATGCAACCCAGACACCCGTCGCCAGTGGATTGTCAAGATAAAAAGAGATGTTGGACCTTATTTTCAGGTAATGTATCACGAACTAACGTTTGCTAAACTAGCTTAGATAGCTAACGCTAGCTAGCTAGCAAAAGTAAAAAAAAAAAAAAACATTAAATAGTGTCTAAATTAGTACGATCTTACCCTGATAATAATCTCCAGACAATGATACAGATAATCTTCAGAAAATCTGTTTAAGAAGGTTAATAACTAGTTTGTACGTAGGACATCAATCTAACCTAGAATGGATAACTTGGCTAGCCGTGGCATACAGACTGCGGGTTTCCAGTCATATACGAGGCTGAAGTTGGTTCCTTATTCACACTTTCCGTTCCACCTTAAAAAATAAAGCGGTAGTTTAATTATGTCGCCGCGACAGAATGTATTGTACGTTTCTATGGCTGTGTCTCCTGATTCTTACATCGTCTCAGAAATCTGACAAGCAGGTTTGATTGACCAAATAAGTGACTGTATAAATCCAGAAGAAGAAGATTTTTTACTGTAGAATATTTTTATAATTGTCCTGTGAACTTGGCATGTCAGGTGATAGAATGTATTGCATACAGTACATTTGTCTTAGCTTCTATGGCTGTATCTCCTGATTCTTACATCATCTCAGAGATCTGAGATAATCATCTTGTGAACTTGGCATGTCAGGTGATAGAATCTGTTCAGTATATTATACTTTTGTCTCATTTCATATGGTTTTATCTCCTCATTATCACCATTTGATTTTCTACTCATTTTCTATGCCATTATTTGCTTATTGTCAAACTTTCAGGCAATTAATTAAACCAGTGTAACCCATTTGTATACTTGTGAGTACAGTGACATTTTCCAGCTTGAAGAATATAAAAAATAAAAATGACTGGCCTTAATTCCCAATTGTAATGTGTGTAGGGACCCTGTTTGTATCAATAGGATAAGAGCAACATCATCAGAAGCAATGTAAGTACATGCAGTTTTAAGATTTATACAGATGGGAGCTACTGTGGTCACTTTATTCATAAGTAATTTATTTGTTTGTCAATATTTTTAGTTCAACTTGTGACTTTGATGAGGAAAAATTGCACATTACAAATCTGCATGAGAAAGAAATGTGAGTTACCAGATATGTACAGAGCTGCAAATGATGAATTAATTTGTCAATGAATGTATTACTCATTACAATATTGGATTTCAAAGGTTATGGAAATATTTGAAACATTTTATCTGTATTATGTAAACAAAATAATGGTCTAAGCCCATAACGAGTTGGTGTAGTGCATGAAGTAAGGTCTGGTAATCCATAACGTTATTATCAAAGCACTTTAAGTCAAAGGTAGTTTGTGTAAATTTAAAAACAGATCACCTTACTAATAATGCTTTTTTATTCCCATTTTCTTTTGTCTCTCCTCCAACACAGTTCTAAGCAGGTCATAGAGGCACTGGGTGATCATGACTATCTGGAGGAGACTCTGTAGAAGAACAGCTTGATGTTCAACAATTTTTTAAAATGGTATTTTTGATGAATTTTTATTACATTTGAACTTTTTGAATCCTACACCTGACAATAAACCAAAGTATAAAAAAACAAACTAATAATAGAAGTAATGAAAACTAAACTAAGCTTAAGCTTAACATTTTCTTAAACTAATAAAAACTAGCAAACACGCTCTAAAAACTAATTAAAACTAACTGAGTTAGGGGAAAAAAAGTCACAATTAAATAAAAACTAAACTAAAATGAAAAATCTAAAACTATTATAACCTTGGTCCGAGCATAAAACAGCCAACAAAAAACGACATAATGAAAACACAAACCGTACTGACCCTTATTTTTATGGACTATCTATCTATCTATCTAGACACAACACTGTGTTGTCATTGGCAACGAATCAACAACGCGCATGCCTGGCGCGAGACATGCAGACGCCGATGTTGCTAAGGGTGTACTCACACTAGGCACGGTTTGCTGGTTCCGTGCTGGGGCCCGGTTATCCCCCCTCCCCACTCCCCCTCTGGCCTGCACTCACACTCGCTTCATCAACCCGGCACGAGCACGCTTACGTCACCACAACGTGACTTTATTTGGAAAAAAACGCACTCGCACCCAATTCTCTTTTTATTGTATTTTTGGAGTCGTTTTGGGAGTGCAGACACACTGTGCAAGTACAAATTTATCGATCATTTGTCATTTGCCGCCATGACTGTTTAACGTGAGCGTCGCATCACTGACGTCATGTTTGAGTTCCGGCAAAATGAACCAATCACACCAGGCACCAAGCGGGCCCGAGTCCACGCGAATCGTGCCCTGGCCGACCTCTTCAAGCGGGCCCGGGCACGGTTAGGAGCGATCACACTAGTCAAACGAACCGTGCCTCGGCAGGGAACCGTGCCCGGGACCGGATCACAGACCCTAGTGTGAATACGCCCTAAGAAACCATAAACAAATCCGTTAGAGTTAAAGTAGCTGTTTCTTTGGCTAGCATTAGTTACGTGAGTTAGTTGTTGTGCGATTATGTTCCCTCAGATAAGTTCACGGTGTCCTGCCACTTCAGCCCGACGTGACGCCAGACTCCCGGTGGCGGAGACGCCCACCTCTCTTTCGTTTTCACTGCCGCCGGTTGATGTGGAGCGGCTGAGAGCCCGGCTCATCTCCACAGGGCCCAGACCTGTGCAGAGGGGCCCTGATGAGCTGGTGTTCACCTCCAGCATGTGGGCCCTACAGCAGGAGCGACGACGAGCCGCGCAGAGACCCGTCCAGCCGGACATTCTGGTACCCATAAACTTACTGCCATTGCTGCATGTCCAAATGAAAGTAGCTGTATGTTAAATAACTGTATGTTAATTTATTTATTCTTTTAATTCCAGCCCGCCCTGACGCGGTACCAGGAGCGCAACCACCCGGACTACATCCACAAGATGAACCGGGAGAAGCTGATCAGCGCTGGCTGGAAGCCGCCTTCGTCCAACCCTGCTGGGCACAAGAGGACGGACCTGTCCCTGGAGAACCGGTCCTCGGATCTACAGCTGCCCCCCCTCCCGGAGCACCTCAGAGAAACACAGGTAGGCTTCCCACACTCCGGCACAGGCGCCCAGATCCATTCCCACAATATTCCCAACCATATTGGGAAGCTCAGCTATTAGACTGTTCAAATGTACTATTCACAGTGCTGCAAATTCAATATTAATGTGTCAGTTGTATTATTTGCAGAGGACAAATTTTTAATAATAAAAAAAAAAATTTATAATAAAAGCATGTTATTAACAATTACTCATCCATGTATAAAATCCACAAAACATATAAATGCTGATAAAGGTGGTCCTGATAGAACAGGTGGACAGATGGCCAGTGAGAACAGGTGTGAGGTATCTATTAAACTGGGTGCTGAGTGTATACTCACAGTCCAACTCGGTCAAAGCACTTTGAGACAGGCATTAATGGCAGTGCAGAAGTTTGTGTGCTTTCACATTTTCATTTCACCATACAGTAGAGAATGAGTTTATATGAGATCAGGTGTGCTTTTGGGCTCTGTGCTTGAGATCTGTGAGCATTATTTTACCAGGATCTGAATTGTATCATTCACTGGTTACACTGAGGAAAATGTTTTGATTATTCAATATTTAAACGACCTCTTCTCTTATTGGACATTGTTAACTTTTATGTTGCCTGACTGTACACTCTGTCTTTAGGTGCAGAGAGGTCAGAGAATATTCAGCTCCGCCTCTCCTCTGAAAAAGCCACGGAGCACCACCAAACACCACTCATCGATTAGCCACACCCCCTCTCCACCGCAGAATCCGCTGCTGTTCAACTCCGTAGAGGAAGTGATCCGTGCCCAAATTCATTCCCCTATTGAAATTGGGCAGGTTATCCGCAACAACCCTCACCTCGGGTTCCTCTACATGATCTCAGCAGAACCCAAGTCGTCCGTCAAGTACGACCCGTACAACTTCAAGTAAGATTCACACCAGAGTCGTTGTGATGTAAATGTTCACATATAAACATGACCTCTGTATGACAAACGGACAAACAAGAGAGGGAGGAGACTGAAGAGATTCTGTGTGTTTAACTTAATCAGCTATCAGTCAGTATCAGACTTCCCTGTTATTAATTACATTAAACATTTGATAAGCAACACCATCCTTGTCTGATACAGTAATATCTGTTCAGCCATGGTCCTGTGCTCATGTCATGTAAGTACAGGGTAGAGGTTTATATTGGAGTAACTGGTTAGAACATTTAGCGCCACATCAGATCCAACCTGTGGTCTCTGATGATTTGAGCCGAGCTCTTCATGCTGTTGATCGGCCAATAAGATCGTCCATGATCCGTTAGGGAGATCTGTGCTATGTTCACCAAGTAGTACGATGAGAAATAAAACCTGAGGCCAATTTAGGTCTTTATACACCAACTTTGTTAAAACACAGCAAACCTGGTTCAGTATCCAGTCATTATTTCAAACACTAGCACAGATTCTCTATTCGAGATGAACATAGTTTTTTTTACAGTGGCTGTGCAGTGATTGACTAACATTTGATGGCAATACAGACATGTAATTTACATGTATTACATGTAATATTTTACTCTCTCGCAGCAAACAACAGACATTTTACAGTAACATCTGTTGTTTTCTTAGTCAGTTCATTTTTACTCTAATCCGCTTCATTTGGACGTTTTTTTCAAATGTGTGCATTTTTGGCAACATACTGTCTATACAACGAGTGATATTTACTGTTAGGTACTATATGGAATGTAGATTAGACAAAAAATGAGTCAGTAACAGTTTTGCAGTAAAGGGTATATTTTATTACGGACATGAAATTGTAGCCTAACTCGAAAAATAATTACCATAGTTTTATAAACATAATTGCCCATGGTCCCATATGTGTGGAAATACACATATACAAAACAAAAACTGCAGAAGGTGGAAAAAACAGAACACAAAACTGAACAGTCTCATTACGTCTGATCTAAACGGTCTTCAGCATTTAGCCACATGTTCTCATCTACATCACATCTGATGTTGTCCCTGGCCATGCACCTGGAATAAAACCGCTTAGCATGCCTTATCCACCCCTGGCAGTCTTCAGCAGATATGTCTCGGCAGCCGGCATCCATTGCTTCCTGGAGGGACATTTGGTCATGTGGCTGATGGTCACAGACCTTCCACCTCCAGGCTGAAAACATTTCTTCAATGGGGTTGAGGAAAAGCGTGTAGAGCGGGAGGAAAAGGGACTTCACTCTTGGATGTAATCACAAAAGTCCTTGTGTTTCCTCCCACATTTACCCTTTCTGGTTCTGGCACCAGAATCTGGTGGAGTTCATTCAAAAACTAAATAAGGAGGTATGGACCAATCTGGCATTTGTGAAGGATCACACCAACACTTGACATTGCAGCACACATTGTGATATTTCCTCCCCTCTGAGCCGGTACATTAATGGTGGCTCTTTTCCCAATGATGTTTTTACTCCGCCGACGAGTTTTTGCCAGGTTAAATCCTGCCTCGTCCACATAAATGAGTTCATGTGGGGTCTGATCAGCTTCCAACTCCATGACTCTCTAAAAGAAACAAACATTATTTGAACACACTGTCCTACTGTACATACTGTAACTCATGTTTCCTTGCAGAGTGGCATAGTGTAAAACTCACTATATTGCAAGATATAACATGTGTAGAGGATAGACACCATACCTGGACATATTGTTGGCGGAGTTCCTTAACCCTCTCACTGTTCCTTTCAAAAGGTGGTTGACCACCACCACGCATTCTTCCTCCTCTGCTACGGCGTGTTTCAGTCCCTGCGTCCGGCGCTGATGGACGTCCAGGTGATGTGGTGCCGCCCGGGGTCCATGAGTCTGTACAGGGCACAGACGGATCACACACACACGCTGGAGGAGTTCTCTCAGTACTCTCAGCTCAGAGAGGTGGAGCACCACCGTGTGTGTGTGTGTGTGTGTGTGTGCAAAGTGTATCTCAGGAGCGTGTTTCTCCATTTGCTTTGCATTTGCACTAGCTGAAAATATTTGTGTGTTTGCATGTGTGTGTATCCACATGGCTGTTTGTTTGCTTGTGGGTGTGTGTATGTGTGGATGGCTGCGTGTGTGTGAATGCCCTTGTGTATGCAAGTGGGTGTGTATGTGTCAATGCATGTGGGTGTGTGTACATGTGAATGGGTGTGTGCGTGTGTTTGTGTGCGTTTGTACGTGCTGCAGGGTATCTGCACAACGAGAATTGTTGACGTTGTTGAGGCCGTATACTCCAACGCTGGAAATCTAGCACTAGGACCCTGGAGCGGTTATTTTCTGCATGGTCAGCGCTAGATTCAGCAAAGTTCACATCGCGCCAGAACAACTGAACAACACACACTTATAATAATTTAAGGCCTCCCCTCATAAAATTCCAGACATTTTAAGACATTTTTAGGCCTTGAATATGGAAAACTAAATTTAAGACATTTTAAGACTTTTTAAGGACCCGCGGGTACCCTGACGAGCTGGTCGTAGGTTTCTTCTCGTCTAAAGGAGTTCAGGGAGTCGGTAAAGGAGGTAGCAGGAACTGCCTGTTGTATGACTATGCTGGAGGCTGGATACACACCTGATTACGACAGCTTCAACACCGGTACAGACACACATGCTCACACGCACGCACACGCGCACACTCACACGCACGCACACACACACACACACACACACACACACACACACACACACGCGCACACACACACTATGACAAGGTGGAGGCTGTATGAGTGGATGTTGGATGTTTGAACGTGTTGATTAGATCAGAAACAATGACTAAAGAGAGGCAGCTGAACCCTTTAGTAATGAAGAAGTGGTGTGTGTGTGTGTGTGTGTGTGTGTGTGTGTGTGTGTGTGTGTGTGTGTGTGTGTCTGTTGTAGATGGAGCTGAAAGTAAACCATGTCCTGCTTTGTATGCAAACACTCCTGGGAAAATGAGCAAAACAGAGCAGGACATTAAAAGGTACCACTGCAGTCGCCTTACCTTCCCAGCAGTACAGGCAGCAGTACTGACCCCCAGTCTGTAATTAACATGCGTCATTATTAATCCCTCATCTTGTCTGTTACAGATTGAGAAGAAGACACGTGTCAAAGGGCCAGATTTAGATGCCACACTTGCAGATGACCAGCACCTGCAGGACATCACTGGTGCCGTCAAGGTTCTCAGTGTTCTCCACACCCACTCCCACCTATCCTATACCTATACACACACACACACATATACATATATATATATATATACATATACATTAGTTAGTGGGCCGGTGGGCCGCCGGTGGTTTAACTCAGCCCGTGGAGGAGCCACTGCTGCGCACTGCGGCCCCGGTCCATAGTCACGCTGCTGTTTAACGGTGTTATTACCTCCCCCGCTCCAGTCAGGCAAACCTGCTCAGCGCGCGTAAACTGATCCTGTAAACACATGAATGAGTTGGACCGCGGCCACGGACTGGGCCAGCTGATGCAAGCTGACGGTATGCAGCGGAAAAAACCAACTTGTCCCAGAAAATCCGGGCCAGACTATGAAAACATACAGCAGCTGTGTCACTTATTAATACAAGTAGTCACGAACTGGAAAAGCCTTGTCCACACTAATGCCACATTAATTATATCTCCCTGTTTGTATCCCACGAGTGACAAGTCAAGAGAGAGACGCCAGTTGCACACTGACACTGCTGAGGGTCTAACTCATCATGTGATCCATCCGCGACACGGTTCACACTACTGAAACGTGAAAAAATAAGTCCGCATTGCCGTAAAGATGGAGCAGTCTAAGTCAGGGTCTAAACAAACTACGAAACGTAAAGGTGGCGCTGAAAAGCTGAGAGAGAAATAAAGAAAGGCTGCAGAGGTTACTCACTGAGTGAACAATGTAGGTTTCAGTAGCTTTCCAGTTGTTTTTCCCCTGTATTTTGTCAAGGTCAAGTTGTTAAGTGTGTTAGTTATTTTGTTATGCCACTATGTGGCTTTTTAATCATTTTAATGCTGGAAGTAATATTGTCCATATGACAATAAAAGCTGTCATATACACTATGTGCCATGTATAGATTCAAATACAGTATATACACAGACGGCGCCCCTAGCATTTGCCTATATTGCCTAATGGAAGGGCCGGCCCTGTAATCACTGCAACTCACAGGACTGAAATTACATTTACATTTACATTTATGGCATTTGGCAGACGCCCTTATCCAGAGCGACTTACATTTTTATCTAATTTTTTTATACAAGTGAGCAATTGAGGGTTAAGGGCCTTGCTCAGGGGCACCTCAGTCATGGCCTCAGGTCTGGTAATTGAACCCGGGACCCTCTGGTCATAAGACCAGTTCCCTAACCACCAGGCCATGACTGAAATGTCTGGTTATAAGGACTATTTTACACTGCAAAAAATCTGTGCCAAAAAATAAGAAAAATAAAAACAAAACAAGAAAAAGAAAAAAAAAATCTTGCACTAAAAGTGATCTTGTTGTAACGTTCTGCGCGGGGCAGAACAGGGAGGCGGACACAAACGCTGAGGAGAGCGAGATTTATTAAAGGAAATTCCAGAGGCAGAGTCAAAATCGCGGGCATGGGTCACGACGGGCAGGCAGTCCAGACATGAAATACGAACAGACATGGCAACGGGCACGGGAAACAACAAGGCAGACTAATAACGGGAGAACAGGCAAAACACACGGAAGACAAATAACACGGAGGCGTAAACTTACGAGCAGGCATAAACAAAAAGACCGATACAGACATGGGAGACACAGGGACTTTTATACACAGGACTAGACAAGGATCAGGTGCAAGCAATGACGACAGGGGCGTGGTAACAAACGAGGAATCACGGAGACAAACGAGCAGGGCGGGATAAACAAGCAGGGAATACAGACATGAGGGAACCCAGAGTGACAGCTACGAGAGGGGGCGTGGCCCTACGTGACACTTGTACTCTCAAAAAAGACTAAAAATGAGTTAATTTAAGCAAAACCTACCTAATCAAATATTAATAATATAATATTATAATATTAATATTAATCTTGTTTTAAGCAACATATTTATGTCTTTTGAGATAAAACTGATCTTGAAAGGAACATTTATTTTGAGCTATATTTTACTAGTATTAGAAAGTTTTGTGTATCATAATAAGCTTGTAATGCTCAAAAGTAGCAATTTTTCCCCTCAAAAGTAGCTTTGTGTTTTTCATGGCATCCCCGGTATTTTAAGTGTATTAAACTCATTTAAAGTTCTAAAATAGTGACATTGTCTTATATTTTAGACCACCACCAACTTGAAATAAGATTAGAAAGGGATTATTTAAGCATTTTAGGATAAAATATGTCCTGAAGTTAGCTGGAAATACACATATTATGCATTTTTTACTCACTAAGAAGTGATTTTGTATCATAATAATACTCAATTCACCTCAGTTCAAGTGCATTTAACTTATTGTAAGCTCTACAATACTGTAGTGATAATGTTCTAGATTTAAAACAACCACATACTTCAATAAAAAAGTCTTGCATTAACAAACATTTTATTTAGCTCTGAAACGCAGGAGTAAACATTTCTTACAGTCCAGCGCATTTAGTCATTTACACTGAGACTGGATGACTGGAGCACCATGTTTTGGCTCACAGTGTGTATGACCATAATAACATTCTAATAATGGTAATAAAAAAAAAAACGGCACAACATATATATAATATAATATATAATTACTCCCCTGACCATATATAATATATGTGTAACACATGGATTATAGTCAGACATGATAATCTGAAATCTGTCCCCTCATTACAATTACAAAGTGCTTATTAACATTAACATGAATATCTGATCAATGTGTCCATAGATAAACCAAATTCTTATTATTAAAGCCTTAACATTGGGCTACATTCTGAATACGAATGGAAACGGCTTTACTTGCCAACAAAAGCTTTCTAGTCAGCCATGCTCTTCTTGAAAGATGGTGTGAGGTCTCATGGATTGTATGACAGAAAACAGTGTAGCTACCAGTGGTGGACGAAGTACAGCAATTATGTACTTGAGTAAAAGTACAGTTACATTGCATTGAATATTACTCAAGTAAAAGTAAAAGTATTCACCTCAATTTTTTACTTGAGTAGAAGTACAAAAGTATCTGCCTTCAAAAATACTTAAGTATTAAAAGTAAAAGTAAAAACTTTTTTTTCTTAGCGTCATATCAAAACCCCTAGGCCTACTCGATCAACAAGTGAACAACGAAACAGTGCCTAACATTTGCCTAGCAAACACAAAATACTCAAAACTATATTATATTTAAGTAAGACCAAGTGCTTTTGAAGCAACAACACAAAAAGCATTCATTCAAATTTCATTATTTTATTTTTTATTCATTTCGCTTGTCATAAAACTAATAACAAACACCATCACAACTGATGAAAATCAATAAAAACACAACTGATAAATCATTCACTATAAACATTACATTTGATGAAGCATTACCTAAGTTTTGAAGAGGCGATACAGTATATGAAGAGGTTATACGTTGTCCACCACATGGCGGGATAGGGAAGTACACATAGAATAGCACATAGAACTAGAACTGTGTGCAGCCCAACCAACTGAACTCATAATATTAAACTTGGCCAAATAATTAATAATTATTATTATACCACAGTTAGTTCCGACCCTACAATGTGATTGGCTGAGAGGCGATCTAGGAGTGCCAATATTACACGTTATAGCACTGTAACCGAAGCTCTCCATGTATTACTCCGCCACATACAGGTAACCTAGCAACGCAGCATCGTTTACAGGCCAAACAGCGCAACTACAAACAAGCAGCAACATTATCAAAATGAATTACAGGGAGTTCGTTAAATCTATTGGCTTCGAAAGCATTTGTTTCGATCTGAAACTGGAGGATGAAGCTATAAATGACCAGCCTCATTCCTCCAATGAGCCAAGGTTTGTCACGCTTACAAACAATGATTTGGATGGGCTGGAAATGCAGAGAAACGAAGTTAATACCGTAAAACAAACGTCCTTAATGTATTTACATCCTGGTTAAAGAGCAACGACATTGCAGTCGATTTTAGTATTATCAACAAAAATGAAATGAATCAGCTTTTACGACGTTTTTATGGATCCGTCAGAAACGTGAAGGGAGACTTATATAGCATCAGCAGCTTCGTTGGTTTAAGAGCTGGACTGAACAGATACCTGAACGAACCTCCAATCAGCAGTGGATGGACAATAATTGTTGTACTTTATTTTTAATAAATACAACTTAATCAACAGTTGTTTTTGTGTATATTTACCTCTATAATATTTATTGGGTAAGGCTGTTCTAGTGTTGTATAAGTTTAGCAGCAAGCCATTGAATGGAACTATTTTAACTGGCGGAGTGTTTTTAACCAAACAGGTCGTATTTTCTCGTCCTCTTTAACTCAAAATCTTTCAATAAACAGCGATACTTGAACTGTGGTATAATCACAATAATACACTCGAGGTTCGTGCTATAACGGGTAATATTGGCACTGTGCTGATCTACGGCACTCGGCCTACGACCGCAGCGCCAATATTACACGTTATAGCACGAACCTCGAGTGTATTATTGCGTAAATAATTAATATAATAATAATAATAATAATTTTAATAATTTTGCTTCGCTTCGCTCATATTTGCTTGCCTTCGCCCCCCTCATAGGAATGAATTGCGAAGTTCGCTTCGCTTGGCCAAATTCGCGTGTATGTGTCCCCGGCTTTAACGTTTGATGTGGGAGTCTCCTGTGTTAAACTGGTGCTTAGCATCTCCACAGATTGCAATTTGGGTACTAGCACATTGCTTTGAATAAAAGCATCTGTTAAAAGTTGTGTATTTCAATGTGATATAATTAACCAGGGTGTATAAACCACAAACCACCCTGTTGGTAGTACTCATCTAATGGCGAACTTACCTCGATGTGTTTTTTCAAGTTTGACGGCGAGTTCATAAATCATGACCGTGATGTGTTCTTCGGAATGCAGAGGAGACACTTGAAGGAATACGAATTATTTTTCTTTTCGAGGAATTAAAACAATTCGGCTAAATAAGTCCAGGGGTGTTGGGGAAAGCCATCTGTTGCAGCCGTGTCAGATCCTCAGCCAATTAGCGTACAAATCTTAATCTCTTACTGAGCGCTGATTGGTTATAGTCTTTTATTAAGCGTTGATTTAAAAATAGAAAAGGAACGAGATGTTTCTGTAAATGTAACGAAGTGAAAAGTAAAAAGTTTCGCTTTGAAATGTAGTGAAGTAAAAGTATAAAGTCTTACCAAATAAAAGTACTTGAGTAAAGTACAGATACATGGAAATGTTACTTAAGTACAGTAACAAATTACATTTACTTCGTTACTGTCCACCACTGGTAGCTACGCACCTGGGGTAAGGTGTAGAGCAGGCGTACTCAACTAAATTTGTCCGCGGTCCAATTTTGGCAGATACCTGTGACCTGAGGTCCGGGGGGGGGGGGGGGGGGGGGGGTTGTGGTGTTTTGTCCGAAACAATATGTGGTAGAAACACCCCTCAAAACAGGGGAATGAACATTTACCTGACCAATTTTAATGTTGCTATGTGTTTCAGGTTTGAAAAGTGATGGAATTTAGGTTAAAGTACTAAATTGTAACTACTTGGTTTCACAACAAATATCTGTCTGACTGAATAGTTCTCTTGTATTAAGTTAACAAATACGAGCCTCTTGTAATTCCAGGACGAAACATGAGAACGTGAAGACGTGAAGATTGGGCGTTTTTAAAATAAACAACCATTAAATAATGTGATAAAAAGCGAATTATTTCGAGTATATGTATAAATATTTAACTTAATTATGTTTAACATGCTGGGAAATATTGAAATGGACCTTGAAAGTGACGTACAAGTGCTTGAACTCCACCTTATAAAGGTGTATGAACCCTGAAAACGTGACTTTGTTCATTGCGCTGAAGCGGAGCCTCAGCGATTACGTAATTTTCGCCGCGCGGACCCTCGCACCGCTCGCGAAACGTCAACCAGGCTTGTAGCCCGGGGGGGGGGGGGGGGGGGCGAACGTAAGTTGTTGAGAGGGGGTGGCAAACGTAACACTTGTGACGGAGTGTTTTTTCAATAGCCCTGAAATATATGCTACGGTTTTGTTTTGGTCCGTATCCAGTTAATCAGGAATGAGATTGGGTCCGGACAGGACTGCGTTCGGGTCCGGATCCGGACCGCGGTCCGCCAGTTGAGTACCCCTGGTGTAGAGTATAATAGTAGGCCATAAGGTACAAAACACCCTCTGTATCCTTGTCTTTTGGGAGCGTAGTTATCGGTACATCTCCTACAGCCAGGAGGCAGTTGGACGAACACAGAATAAGGACTGGACAGGAGAGGGGGCGTTTCCTGTAGTCATTGGGGTCTTCTTTTTCCTTAAACACATAACATGGACATCTTTGCATCAGGATGAAGCACTTTTGTTTAAATGATCAATTCTACATAGGTCAATAAAATCTGGTATTAACCAAGTAGTGCATTCATTTTTGCTCACCTGGAGGACGTGCACTAGAGCAGGGTATCTGCACATTTTTAAATCTCAAATTCAATGACTTTTAAGACCTTTTTAATACCTCTCACAAGAAAAAATAATACTATCGCCGGGGATGCAGGTGTGTTCCACATCGTTGCCGGGGTGGGGGGGGGGGGGGGGGGGTGGGTTTGGCGGGTGGCGAACGAGAATTGTTGACCGAATGGGGGCCGTATACGCCAACGCTAGGAATCTAGCACTAGGACCCTGGAGCGGTTATTTTCTGCAATAGCGCTAGATTCGGCAAAGTTCACATCGCGCCAGAACAACACACACTTATAATAATTTAATGCCTCCCCTCATAAAATTCCAGACATTTTAAGACATTTTTAGGCCTTGAATATGGAAAACTAAATTTAAGACATTTTAAGACTTTTTAAGGACCCGCGGGTACCCTGTAGAGCCTCACTCGCATGCCCTAACTTCTTCGGAGCAGCAGATGAAGAGGGAAACAATGATGGCAGCACATGTAGGATACAGAGAGCCTGATCATCTGTTGAGGATATGAGTTACTTTTACACTTAGATAATACAAGGTCAAATCTGATCAACAGTATACAAATAATAGGACAGCCACCATCAATGAAAAGAAGACAACACACTACCACTTAAACTTGCCTAATGTCCATCCTAATAACATCAAAACATCATTGTTTACCTTTGTCCATTCCCATTGGGCGTTTCAGCAGCTTTTTCCACACACCAAAAAACTGCACCTTCTGGCAGAAGTCCCATTTTCCCTTCAGCTCATCAATGTAGTGGATGTTCTCTTTGTCCAGAATACATTGAAGCCCCCCCATCACCTATCCAATATAAATATAAAGACATTTGACTGCATTGGGTAGGAGGAGGAAACTGGCATACAAGATGTTTTGAACTATGTTAGTCAATAATGACTTACATGTCCAATGTCCTTGAAACAAGGATACGCCTCTAAAATTTTCTTGTGTTTGTCCTCTTTGCGAAAAAAATCAGAGTCAATGAATGCTCTTCTGGCTGCAAATTCCAAATCCAGGAGCAGATAGCTGGTTTGGATTTTTCTTCTTACACAAAGACTGTAAGGTTGATGTCTGTTGGCTTTTTAGCTGTTCTAGTTAGGGCCCTGTGCTTGCCTGTGGTTGCTGGACTGTCAGTGTCTGGAGTGTCAATGCCAGCGGGCATGTTAGCTGATGGACAAACATATAGATAATTAAATACATGACATTAATTCATAAAAGTTACTAACTATAGAAAGTGTGTAGTAATTAGTTTGAAAGTCTAGTCTCTATTTTGACACCAGTGGCAACTGAATATATGAACCATGCACATATGCGAGTATCACATTCACTGACGCTTGGTACGAAAATGTAAAAACTTTTAAATGTGTCACGTAGGGCTACGCCCCCTCTCCTCGCTGTCACTCCGGTATCTCTGTTCCCCGTGTCTGTGTTATTCCTTGCCCATTAGCCCCACCTTGCTTGTCTGTTGCCCTGGTTTCTGTCTGTCTGCCACGCCCGTGTCATTATCGTTATCAGCTGTGTCTCGTTTAGTTCCATGTATATTAGTCCCTGTGTCTCCCATGTCTGTATCGGTGGTTTTGTGTTCCTGAATCCATTCAAGTGTGTTTCTGTGTTCATGCCTGTGTTATCCTGGTTATGTTAGTACATCGTTTCGCTGCCCAGTCGCCCTGTGTTTTCTGTTCTTAGTTGTTTCGTTTTGTTCTACGTTCTACCCGTGTTTGATTTCAAAGTGATCGTTCAGTCATGTCTCTCCGTGTTTCGTGTTTGGACTCCCTCTCTGATCTGACCTCTGCCTTCTTATTCGACCCTGAGTTTGGAACTCCCTTTATTAAATCTCGCTCTCCTCAGCGTTTGTGTCCGCCTCCTCACTCCGCAGCGAGTGCTGCGTTACAAAATGTCAAGAAATGGTTACATAATTACATTTTATATTGTTTCAAAAATCCAATTATTGTATTAGTCTTCCAAACAAAATAAGTGTGAACAGATTTGGGTTTCTGAAAAGGAGGACACCTTTTTTGCTGGGGGGGGGGGGGGGATGTCATTGGTGTATCGGTGAATGCAGGGTTGCCAACTTTTCAAAATCACTTGGAGTGAGATTTGATTTAGGTGGACGGTGTGTGTGTGTGTGTGTGTGTTAAGCGTTTTGGAGGGGGGGAGGTGTCGAGCCAGCAGGACCTGGAACAAACTCTTAGGTGTTTGGCCTCCTCTAATCCCTCCTCATGGGCTGACCATCTCATTTGGGCACTCTGCTCTGGGAATGTCACCGTTTGAGTGCCAGTATGGTTATGCTCTGCCTATGTTCGCCGACCAGGAGGCTGAGGTGGCTGTGCCTGAGGCCAAGGCCCTGGTTTGGCGTTGCCGTTTGGCCTGGCGAAAGGCACGTAAGGCCCTGCTGTCTGCGTCCGCTACTTACCCAGCTACGTCCTTCCGCCCTGGGCAAAGGGTCTCATTGTCCTCTAAGGACTTGCCCGTCCGCGGAGGCACCAAAAAATTAGCTCCCCGTTACCTGTGTCCTTTTAAGGGGGTGCGTCGTATTAACCCAGTTTCTTACCGGTTGGCTCTTCCCCCGTCGCTCCGAGTCCATCCCGTGTTCCATGCCTTGCGGCTCTGACCCATTCTGTGCGGTCAGTCCAGGGTCCCGGCTCCGCCTGTCCCCCTCATTATTGATAGAGCCCCGGCTTATGCCGTCCACCGCCTCTTTGACATCCGCCGGGTCCGGGGGCATGACCAGTATCTTGTGGACTGGCAGGGGTACGGTCCCAAGGAGCGGTCTTGGGTTCCCACATCCTGTGTTCTGACCTGATACTCAACTTCCTTCGCGACGGCGATTGCCCTGGGCCCCCGGGGTCTCGGGCCTAGAGGGTGGGGGCTTTGTCAGATCTGACTCCAGTGCGGTTCCTCCAGCTGCCGGTAGGAGGAGCCCACAGATCGGTTCCAGGCAGAGTCCTCGCAATCAGCAGTGAGCAGCTTCAGCCGTTTCCCTCCCTGCTTTAGGGAGAGAGTTGTAGCAGGTCACTGCTGAATCGTTTGGTTTCCATTCCGCTCGTTGCCAGCCATTTTCACCAAATATTTGTCGTGTTTTGTGTTTCGCCACCACTCTACTTCTACTTTTCTCTTTACTATTCGAGTACTTTACTCCTGCGCTGCTCCCTAGCCTATCTCAAGTTTTCCTCCCACTGTTATTTTTTCCTATCCATTTCTGGTTATAATTTGGGAAGGGTTTTTTGTTGTTTTGGCAGCGTTTTCCAGGCAGCCAGCGACTTCCCCTGGTGTCCTTTGTTGGTTTGTTTGGTTTTGGGTTTTTCCCTTTCTTTTTACGCATTGAGTTTTCTACGTTATTTTCTTTTGCCTTGTTCAGGTTTGTCTCCCATGTGTTTTATGGTTGTTCATTTATTTCTCCTTTCTCGCTTGTTGGCAAGTTTATAATTTTATCTGCCTGCGTGAATCGGCACTTGGGTTTTTGTTCATTGCGAAACCCGTGGTGGACTACTTTGGCCTCATGTTTAATTTCTCATCGTACTACTTGCAAACACACACGTGTGCGTGCAGACACACACACGCCTTGTCGAGGATGAAGAGGCGATCCTGCAGCCTGCGTCTACATGCGCTCATTTTCCTGACTCGCACGTTGCCGCGCCACACACATAATGCCTTGCGCTTGCGGAAGAGGGCGAAGAAGGGGATGCGTAAGAGCTGGCGGTGCAGGCAGTACTCGCGCTCCCACTGCTCCAGGGGCGTGGTGCGTCACGCCCTGCGCTCTCACTGTGTAGAACTCAGACTCCTTCACGATCTTGTATGTCACGATCCTGGAGGTCAGGGGAGCAATCAGTGAACAGGGCATGGATCTCCCTAACGGGTCATGGACGATCTTATTGGCCGATCGACAGTGTGAAGAGCTCAGCTCAAATCATCAGAGACCACAGGTTGGATCTGATGTGGTGCAATATGTTCTAACCAGTTACTTCAATACAAATCTCTACCCTGTACTTACGTGACATGAGCACAGGACCATGGCTGAACAGATATTACTGTATCAGACAAGGATGGTGTTGCTTATCAAACGTTTAATGTAATTAATAACAGGTCTGATACTGACTGATAGCTGATTAAGCTTAAACACACAGAATATCCTGTCTCCTCCCTCTCTTGTTTGTCCGTTTGTTTTTCGTTCACTCTTCACTGTCTGTCATAAAGAGGTCACATTTATATCTGAACATTTACATCACAACGACTCTGGTGTGAATCTTGAGGTTGTACGGGTCGTACTTGACAGACGACTTGGGTTCTGCTGAGATCATGTAGAGGAACCCTAGGTGAGGGTTGTTGCGGATAACCTGCGCAATTTCAATAGGTGAACGAATTTGGGGACGGATCACTTCCTCTACAGAGTTGAAGAGCAGCGAATTTGACAGCGGTGCAGAGGGGGTGTGGCTAATTGATGAGTGGCGTTTGATGGAGCTCCGTGGCTTTTTCAGGGCAGAGGTGGAGCTGAACATGCTCTGACCTCTCTGCACCTAAAGACAGAGTGTACAGTCAGGCAACGTAAAAGTTAACAATGTCCAATAGGAGAAGAGGTCATTTAAATATTGAATAATCAAAACATTTTCCTCAGTGTAACCAGTGAATGATACAATTCAAATCCTGGTAAAATAATGCTCACAGATCTCAAGCACAGAGCCCAAAAGCACACCTGATCCCACACCTGATCTCATATAAACTCATTCTCTACTGTATGGTGAAATGAAAATGTGAAAGCACACAAACTTCTGCACTGCCATTAATGCCTGTCTCAAAGTGCTTTGACTGAGTTGGACTGTGAGTATACACTCAGCACCCAGTTTAATAGATACCTGCCTCACACCTGTTCTCACTGGCCATCTGTCCACCTGTTCTATCAGGGCCACCTTTATCAGCATTTATATGTTTTGTGTATTTTATACATGGACGAGTAATTGTTAATAACATGCTTTCATAAAAAAAAATTGTCCTCTGCAAATAATACAACTGACACAATAATATTGAATTTGCAGCACTGTGAATAGTACATTTGAACAGTCTAATAGCTGAGCTTCCCAATATGGTTGGGAATATTGTGGGAATGGATCTGGGCGCCTGTGCCGGAGTGTGGGAAGCCTACCTGTGTTTCTCTGAGGTGCTCCGGGAGGGGGGGCAGCTGTAGATCCGAGGACCGGTTCTCCAGGGACAGGTCCGTCCTCTTGTGCCCAGCAGGGTTGGACGAAGGCGGCTTCCAGCCAGCGCTGATCAGCTTCTCCCGGTTCATCTTGTGGATGTAGTCCGGGTGGTTGCGCTCCTGGTACCGTGTCAGGGCGGGCTGGAATTAAAAGAATAAATAAATTAACATACAGTTATTTAACATACAGCTACTTTCATTTGGACATGCAGCAATGTCAGTAAGTTTATGGGTACCAGAATGTCCGGCTGGACGGGTCTCTGCGCGGCTCGTCGTCGCTCCTGCTGTAGGGCCCACATGCTGGAGGTGAACACCAGCTCATCAGGGCTCCTCTGCACGGGTCTGGGCCCTGTGGAGATGAGCCGGGCTCTCAGCCGCTCCACGTCAACCGGCGGCAGTGAAAAGGAAAGAGAGGTGGGCGTCTCCGCCACCGGGAGTCTGGCGTCACGTCGGGCTGAAGCGGCAGGACATCGTGAACTTATCTGAGGGAACATAATCGCACCGTGGAAACCTTCACTCACTTGTGTAGAAGGAATACACTAGCTGTACACTAGTTAACTTAGATTAACGACAACTAACTCATGTAACACTAGCCAAAGAAACAGCTACTTTAACTCTAACGGATTTGTTTCAACAGACAGCGTATTTATACACACTCGTTGTTGATTCGTTGCCAATGACAACAAAGTGTTGAGTCACGGTTAGCCCCGCCCCCACCTGTCATCACGTCATTTCATTTATGAAAGGATGCAGCATGAAAGGATGAAAAGGAAGTTTTTCTTTCTCTCACATTCTATCACGGTATTTAACTAGATACGTCTGTTCTGGACAGCGTCTCTTGCCTCTGAATGCCATTGTCCAATCAGCGCTGAGGTGCATTCCCTGTAGTACCGCCTCTTTTGGGGCGGTTTGAGTCTAACTGTAAATCGCCCCGCCTGCTCTCGTAGACTCTCATGTTAAATGTTTTTTTTCTAATGTGTAGGCGCTGCAATGCAATGTCTATGGGTTCCGGGAGGGCTTGCGCTTACGTGCTTACGTCAGACGTAACGTAGGGAGAATGATCTGCTCAACACGGCCAGCGTTCCCTACATCATCCAATTGCACACCCGGAGAGCCAACCGCAGTTTTAGACCTGCAGTTCTAGACGTGCCATAGTTTTAGATGTATGTAATATCGTAATATCCAGATAGTGTTTTAGTATGTCGCGGGAGCAGATGGAAGAATGATATTTATAAGCAACAATAATATATGATAGATATATGATAATGTCTGAAGGTCATTTTTGGGTTATCGTAATGTTTATGTCATGAAGGATGAATCTGGCAAGCGTTAGTGTGTCTTGGTTTGTTAGTTCTAGCTACCTTTATGGCTACTTAGTAGCTACTTTGATTAAATTTGAAACAACTTTGTGGTATATTGAGCTTATGGGCTCTCCGTAGTTTCGCATGTTCTATGTGATATGCGCATGCCCAGACAGATGCGCGCCAGAACGTGAGCCTACTTTTGGCATGATGTAATTTGGCTATGCAAGTTTTCAATAAACGTGGTTAAACGCGTGCAAATCGTCTCGTCATTAATACACCACATAATTGGCGACAAGGTAAAAAGTGACTGTAGTGAGCAGTGAAAATGGCTAACTTCGCCAAGCCGGACGAGTTTAATCCAGAGAACGAACAGTGGACGGCTTATGTCGAGCGGATGGAACTTTTTTTCGAAGCACACGATGTCGAGGATGAAAAACGGGTAGCTACTCTGCTAAGCTCTGTTGGTGCTTCTGCATACGGACTGCTACGAAATTTAGTTCAACCTCTCAAACCTAAAGATAAGACGTTTGATGAAATCGTGGTAATTATGTCAAATTACTATGAACCGAAACCACTGGTAGTAGCCGAGCGATTCAGATTCCGACGATGTGTGCAGAAGAACGACGCAACGGTAGCTCAGTTTGCTGCTGATCTGAAACAGCTAGCTGCAAGATGTAACTTCGGGGATAGGCTGGACGAGGCTCTGCGAGACGGGTTTGTCAGTGGAATTCGTGATGAAGCGTGCCAACGCAAGTTGCTTTCCACGGATGGGCTAACGTTTGCCAGGGCCCAGGAGATCGCTCTCAACATGGAAGCAGCCCACCGAGACACGCGGCAGCTAAGACAAAGCGAGACACCTCTGCCTCTTCTGTGCACAAGGTAAAGGAAAAACAAAAGCCTTCTCCATCAGCGCAGGCAGCGTGCTATAGATGCAGAGGAAAGAATCATAGCCCAAGTGAATGCTATTTTAAAACTGCCAAATGCCACAGGTGTGATAAGTTCGGTCATATAAGACCCTGTAATGTTTGGTCAGCAACCTAAACACCAATAGTGGTATAGCTCAAGCTGTTCACCAGGAGATGTCTTTCTCTGCTTGGAATTGATCTAGATTTGGCTCATGCTTTTGGAAATTAATACCTGAAATCCTGTTAAATCTAGGCATTCAGATACATTTACAATAGTGATTCTATGATTTTTGGGAGATTGTTGTGTGTGTCGCAGCCCGGCTAGCCTGATGCTAAGCTAGCTCGCTCGAACATCTAGACGGCGCTCCTACCTTCAAACTCGGCCTCTACTCAGCGGTGCATACCGTCAAAGCGTCATTATGCCACCAAAAAGAAGCACGTTAGTGGAGGAGAATGAGGATCTCAGGAAGACTCTAGACTCTCTCACACAAGATGTGTCGGAAATCAAGTCTAAACAAGACAAGATTCTGCAACTTGTGGAGGAGGTTTACAAACTAAGGGCGCAGGTCGAGGAGAAAGACATGAAGATTGCAGTGCTGGAGCGACGAGTGGACGACTTGGAGCAATACTCAAGGATGAACGACGTGATTGTGACCGGCATAAAGCTAAAACCCCGGTCTTACGCACGTGCGGTGACCGCGGACAGCGAGGACAGAGACGGCAAGCTGGATGTGAGCTCCACGGAGCAACAAGTGGCGGCTTTTCTTGCGACCAGAGACATACATCTGGACATTGACTCTATCGAGGCTTGTCATCCTCTTCCAGCTATAGGTAACACCACACCAGCTGTAATCCTGAGGTTTGTAAATAGAAAAAACAAACTTGCACTAATGAAACAAGGGAAAAAGCTGAAGGGTACAAATGTTTACTTGAATGATCATTTGATTAAACGGAATGCGGACATTGCCAAAAAAGCCAGGTATCTGCGGAAACAAAACAAAATACAGAGCACATGGGTCGCGAATTGTAAAATATATATAAAACTTAAAGGTACACCAGAAGAAGCCAAGGTGATGGTCATTAAGGACTTGGAGGAACTGAAAAAATACGATGAGTAGGAAAAACTATCAGTCTGAAACAATGATATCTAATAATGATCAAATTATAAGGAAGGAAAAAGAAATAGGGATACAGCAAATGATTGTGAATTATGGGCACTTAGACCTGAACTTATTTGAGTACACTGATCATAAAGTGTCAGGTTTGGGTGATGATTTAGATCCAGACAATAACCTGTTAATATCAAAAACAATAGAGTGTAAGTACTTCACGGACGATGATTACAAATATGTTAACTCTAAAGGGAAATTCTCCATTATTCATTTTAATAGTAGAAGCATGTATAGTAACTTCATTTATATAAAAGACTATTTACAACAGTTTCCACAATCATTTCACATTATTGCAATTTCAGAAACATGGTTTAATGAGGATATAGGTATAGATTTTGAACTGGAGGGTTATAATTTGAACTATCTGAACAGAAATAACAAAAGGGGAGGGGGCGTTGCTATATATGTTCACAATAGTATTAGATACAAAGTAATAGATAATATGACTATTACAATAAAAGACACATTAGAATGTATATCAATAGAAATATTTAATGGAAAAAAGAAAAATATTACTGTAAGTTGTGTATACAGGTCACCAGGTTCAAGTCTGGATATTTTTACAGATTGGGTGGAAAAAACTTTTTCTACAATGAAGAATAAATCAGTGTTTATCTGTGGGGATTTCAATATTGATGTAATTAATCCTAATAATAACAAAGCAACCGATGAATTTATTAACATGATGTATAGTATGAGCTTTTTTCCAACTATTACTAAACCTAGTAGAATTACATCTCACAGTGCAACACTCATTGATAATATTTTCACAAATAATATTGAATTTATAAATATTAGTGGCCTTATGATCTGTGATATAACCGATCATTTACCTGTTTTTATAATATATGATGACGACTGTAATCACGATAAAGCACCCAAAAAACCCATATATAAAAGAATAAAAAATGATAGAACTATCAATGCATTGTATTATGATCTCCTAGAACAAGACTGGAATATAGTATACAAAGAAAGTAATGTTGATTGTGCATTTGAGAAATTTCTACAAAAATTTACTTTAGCATATAATAAAAACTGTCCAATTCATCAAATTAGTAAAAACAATAGCATTATAAAATGTCCATGGCTAACCAATGGATTAAGAAATGCCTGTAAGAAGAAGAATACTTTGTATAAACAGTTTATCAGGTTAAGGACTAGGGAGTCGGAGCAGAGATATAAAATTTATAAAAATAAACTCACTGATATTATGAGAACTAGTAAAAAAATATATTATAGCAATTTATTAGTGGATAATAAGAATAACACTAAAAAGGTTTGGGGAATACTGAACACAGTTATTAAGGGGTATAAAATTAAGAAATCATATCCAGATTATTTTACTGACAGTGAGACCAATGAGAATTATAATATGGATGATGTTGTAAATAAATTTAATAAATTTTTTGTAAATGTTGGGCCAAACTTGGCTGCTAAAATTCCGAAATGCAAAGTAAACCAAAGAGATAATTTATCAATAGGAAGCAAACTAAGTACAATGTTTCTGTCTGGAGTAACCGAGTCTGAACTAGTCGATACAGTTAATAAGTGTAAAAATAAATCATCTACCGATTGCTATGACATAGATATGACTGTAATTAAAAAAGTTGTAAATAGTATTTCTAAACCATTAACATATATATGTAACCTATCTTTCAAAACAGGAACATTTCCAAATAAAATGAAAATTGCAAAAGTAATACCACTTTATAAAAACGGCGACAAGCACATCTTCACTAACTACAGACCGGTCTCTCTACTTCCTCAGTTTTCAAAAATATTGGAGAAACTGTTCAACAATAGATTAGAGAAGTTTTTAGATAAACATAATATAATTAATGAAAGTCAGTATGGCTTTAGGTCAAAGAGATCAACATCTATGGCTATAATTGATGCAGTAGAAGAGATCACAAATAAACTAGACAAGAAAAAATATGCAGCTGGAATATTTATTGATTTGAAAAAAGCCTTTGATACACTGGATCATGAAATTTTACTAAATAAACTGACAAGGTATGGCATCAGGGGAGTGGCCTTAAATTGGATTCAAAGCTATTTGACGAAGAGACAACAGTTTGTGAAGATGGATGAAATTGAGTCAGGATATTTGGACGTTGCTTGTGGGGTTCCACAGGGGTCGGTATTGGGTCCTAAGCTGTTTATTTTGTATATAAATGATATATTTGAAGTTTCAAAGTCATTAAAACTAATTTTATTTGCAGATGATACCAATGTATTTTATTCTAGTGATAATTATGTTGACCTAATACAAAGTGTTAACAGTGAATTAAATAAATTAAGGGTATGGATGGATATTAATAAACTTTCTTTAAATTTAAATAAAACTAAAGCTGTATTCTTCGGGTACAATAAGGAAAATTTAGATCAGGTTATAAATATAGATGGTGTTAGTATTGCTACTGTGTCAGAAGTAAAATTTTTAGGAATAACCATAGACAGTAAACTAAGCTGGAAACCACACATCAAACACATACAAAGTAAAGTTTCTAAAAGTGTTTCAGTTATCAATAAGGTCAAATACTTCCTGAATTACAATGCATTGTATTTATTGTATTGTTCATTAGTATTGCCATACTTAATTTACTGTATAGAAATTTGGGGCAATAACTATAAAAGTTCTCTGTATCCCCTCTTCTTAATCCAGAAACGTGCTGTAAGAGTTATCCATAAAGTAGGATTTTATGATCACACTCATAAGTTGTTCCTACAGTCTAAATTACTAAAACTACCTGATCTGGTGGATTTCTATACAGCACAGCTTCTATATAAAGCAAATAAAAATAGTTTGCCTACTAATATTCAAAAGCTTTTCACAAAGAGAGAAAGGGCATATAACTTGAGGGGTAGTGGCAACTTTAAGATTCAGCCAATAAGAACAAAGAGGAAAAGTTTGTGTGTGTCTGTGTGTGGGGTTAAGCTTTGGAACCAACTGGGGCAACAACTAAAGCAATGTCCAAATATTCATTACTTTAAATCAAAATATAAAGAAACAGTTTGGTTGCAATACATGGCAGCCAGTTAGGCAGTCATTGTTGCATTAAAAATAATAATAATAATAATATAAATAACAGTAAAAATAATAATAATAATAAATATTGATGATGACGATAGTAGTGATGATGGTGATGGTTAATAGTAATAGTGATGATAACCATTGTTGTTGTTATCATGGTTAATGTTGTTATTGTTAGTAGAGTAATTCATATTGATATAACTACCTACATAGTAATGTGAAATGGACATATGTAATATGGAATAAATCTGGGATACTATGTATCTATAATGTTGTGTGGGTGATAGTGTTGTGGGTTGTGGATGGCAGCAAAAAGATGGATTCTGATTTGGGATGGACGGGGGGTGGGAATTAATAAGCATGGCTTCATCCCACTCCTTTCCAAGTTGTTGTATGTATGTTGATGTATGCGTAATGTATGCATATGTGTAACTGTAAAAATATGAATATTTATATATAATTGTATATTGGATTGTAATTGTTGGCTTGGCTTGGAATAAATCAAATCAAATCAAATCAAATCAAATCATATACAAAAAGCATGTAGAGGTAGCCAGCCTGCCGCGAGGGAGAAAAAAGGAAGGCTAAATAAGACTCAGCGAAAAGTGGCAAGTTATGTGATAGCAGAAGAGGAGGAGGAAGTGTTCTGTGTAAATGAAACAGACAAACAGGTATTCAAAGCGAACTTTTCTGTAAACCGGAGAAATGTTCTAATGGAAATAGACACGGGAGCTGCAGTCAGCATAATATCAGAGGCAATGTACAGAGAGTCGTTCGCGGATGTGCTATTAGGGGCCAGCAATGTCACGCTGAAGACCTACACTGGCCAGGCAATTCCAGTAAGAGGGCAGTTTGTGGCAAAAGTTACCTATGGAGATCAAACTGTTGACTTACCATTAATTGTAGTGAAAGGCAATGGACCTGCACTTTGTGGTAGGAACTGGCTTGAAAGCATCAAGTTGGACTGGAAAACAATTAAAATGATCAGTGAAAATGCAAAGCAGCCCTCAGCACCCAAGTCAATACTTGAGGTGTTAGAAAAATACAGTGAAGTTTTCAAAGAGGAGTTGGGAACATTAAAGGGAATTAAAGCAACAATCTCTGTCAAGCCTGACGCCACGCCCACGCCAGTCCTGTGAAGCACAGTGAATGGGCCGCTCCCGTCGTTCCTGTGGTCAAGAGAGATGGTAAGATTCGCTTGTGCGGCGATTACAAGGTAACGGTGAACCAGGCAACCAACACAGACATACAGGACTGTCTCAGAAAATTAGAATATTGTGATAAAGTGCTTTATTTTCCGTAATGCAATTTAAAAAAATGAAATGTCATACATTGTGGATACATTACAAATCAACTGAAATATTGCAAGCCTTTAATTGTTTTAATATAGCTGATTATGGCGTACAGCTTAAGAAAACTCAAAAATCCTATCTCAAAATATTAGAATATCTTGAAAAAGTATCCTAGTAGGCTATTCAACTAATCACTTGAATCGTCTAATTAACTCGAAACACCTGCAAGTGTTTCCTGAGCCTTGAAAAACACTCAGCTTGGTTCAGTAAACTAAATCTCAAGTATGGGGAAGACTGCTGATCTGACTGCTGTCCAGAGGACCATCATTGACACCCTCCATCAGGAGGGTAAGAAACAAAAAGAAATTTCTCAAAGAGCAGGCTGTTCACAGAGTGCAGTTTCAAAGCACATTCACAAAAAGTCTGTTGGAAGGGGGAAATGTGGCAGGAAACGCTGCACAACCAAGAGGGATGACCGCAGCCTTAACAACATTGTGAAGAAGAGCCGCTTCCAGAATTTGGGGGAGCTTCAAAGACAGTGGACTGAAGCTGGAGTCCAGGTATCAAAAGCCACTGTTCACAGACGTGTCCGGGAAATGGGCTACAATAGCCGTATTCCCATGGTCAAGCCACTTCTGAACTCAAGACAACGGAAGAAGCGTCTGACTTGGGCTATGGAAAAGAAGCACTGGACAGTTGCAGAGTGGTCCAAAGTCCTCTTTTCAGACGAAAGCAAGTTTTGTATGTCATTTGGTAGTCAAGGCGCCAGAGTCTGGAGAAAGGCTGGAGAGGAGCAAAATCCAAGTTGCTTGAAATCCAGTGTGAAGTTCCCACAGTCAGCGATGGTTTGGGGAGCCATGTCAGCTGCTGGTGTTGGTCCACTGTGTTTTATCAAGTCCAGAGTAAATGCAGTTGTGTACCAAGAGATTTTAGAGCACTACATGCTTCTATCTGCTGAAAAGCTCTATGGAGATGATGCTTTCATTTTCCAGCATGATCTGGCACCTGCCCACAGTGCCAAAACCACCAGTAACTGGTGTACTGACCATGGCATTGCTGTTCTTGATTGGCCTGCCAATTCCCCTGACCTGAACCCCATAGAGAATTTGTGGGGTATTGTGAAGAAGATGATGAAAGACACCAGACCCAATAATGCAAATGAGCTAAAGGCCGCTATTGAAGCATCCTGGTCATCCATAACACCTCAGCAATGCCACAGGCTGATTGCCTCCATGCCACGCCACATTGATGCAGTAATCTGTGCAAAAGGATTCCCAACTAAGTACTGAGTGCATTAATGGACATTTTCAAATATTTGATTTTGTTTTGCTGTTATATTTTTTATTTTTTTACTTGGTCTGAGGAAATATTTTAATATTTTGAGATAGGATTTTTGAGTTTTCTTAAGCTGTACACCATAATCAGCTATATTAAAACAATTAAAGGCTTGCAATATTTCAGTTGATTTGTAATGTATCCACAATGTATGACATTTCATTTTTTTTATTGCATTACGGAAAATAAAGCACTTTATCACAATATTCTAATTTTCTGAGACAGTCCTGTATACCCACTGCCACGCATTGAAGAAGTGCTGGCAACGCTGAGTGGTGGCAAGTTGTTTTCTAAAATCGACCTAGCCTCAACTTACCAGCAAGTGTTCCTTGACGAAGATTTTAAAAAATACACAACAATCAACACCCATAAGGGCTTGTTTGTGTATAATCGTCTTTGCTTTGGCATTAACTCTGCTGTTAGCATCTTTCAGAGAGTAATGGAGAGTCTGATGAAGAACCTGAACGTGGTTGTTTATCTTGATGATCTGCTCATAATGGGAAGGGATGAGGCAGAGCATCTGAAGAACCTTGACAGAGTCCTGCAACGCTTACAAGAGAATGGCCTGCGGGTGAAAAAGTCAAAGTGCGAGTTTGGAAAGACCCAAATCGAGTACCTGGGCCATGTCCTGGACAAAAAGGGGGTGTACCCATCCAAAGACAAGGTGAGAGCAATACATGACGCACCCACACCTACAAATGTGAAAGAGCTACGAGCTTTTCTAGGCCTAGTTAACTACTATGGCCGTTTCGTGCCACAGCAAAGTACTGTTCTAGTGCCACTTTATAATTTGCTGAAAGAGCAAATCACATGGAAATGGAAGAAAGCTGAACAAGATGCATTCAACAAATGTAAAGAACTTCTGACAAGTGACAAAGTGTTAGTGCACTATGATCAGAGCCTGCCATTGACCCTTGCATGTGACGCTTCAGCTTATGGCATTGGAGCCGTAATCCAGCACACAACATCAGATGGAAAAGAGCATCCAATTGCTTATGCTTCACGTACTTTCTCTCCAGCAGAGAAGAAGTATTCGCAAATTGAGAAAGAGGCCCTAAGCCTTGTGTATGGTGTTAAGAAGTTTCACCAATACCTTTGGGGACGTCAGTTTAATCTGGTCACAGACCATAGGCCACTATTGACTTTGTTCGGAGAACATAAAGGGCTTCCCACGATGGCAGCAGCCCGGATTCAGAGATGGGCCATCGTATTGTCGGCATACAACTACTACATTGTTTACCGTCAGTCAGAGAAACATGGCAACGCTGACGGGTTGTCTCGTGTGCCGCTACCAGAGACCAAAGATGCTGGAACAGAAACAATCTCCGCCTATGTCGACGCACTGATATGTGAACACTTAGAGGGCGTGCTGCTGACCGCAAAGCACATTGCCAAGGTAACGAGAACTGACACAGAGCTCTCAAAGCTGCACAGATTCATCATGGAAGGGTGGCCAAAAGAAATACCTGAAGAACTGAAAGGGTACCACAAAAGGCGTGATGAACTCTCTGTGGAGCAGGGGTGTGTGCTGTGGGGCACGAGAGTGATTGCACCAGCGAAGCTCAGAGCTGCCATGCTTAAAGAAATCCACAGTGGGCACCCTGGCATTGTGAAAATGAAGGCAATTGCACGGCAATACGTCTGGTGGCCACATATTGATATGGACATTGAGAAAGTATGCAAAGGATGTGAAACGTGCCAGCTAGAGCAGGGAATGCCGCGCCACGTGCCACTGCACCCTTGGGAATTTCCAGGAGATGTGTGGAAGAGACTTCACATTGACTTTGCAGGGCCATTCTTGGGCCACATGTTCATGATTGTAGTTGACGCATTCTCAAAATGGCTGGAGGTTTACAACATGACACAAATAACCTCCTCTGCAACCATCACCAGACTAAAGAGACTTTTTGCATCATAGAGTCCCTGAACAGATTGTCACAGACAATGCAACAACCTTTATGTCTGATGAGTTCCAACAGTTCGCGAGGAGAAATGGAATCCTCCACACGACCGGTGCTCCGAGGCACCCAGCCACAAACGGCCTAGACGAGAGATACGTCTCAACGTTCAAGGCTGGCATGAAAAAGCTGGCAAGAGAAGATTTGAGCATTGAAGACAAAGTCTCTCACTTCCTGCTACGGTATCGCACAACTCCCAACAGCACAACAGGCGAGTCACCTGCTGATGTGTTCTTGAAAAGACATGTCAGAACCAGGCTGGACTTTCTGAAACCAAACATTCAAGAAACTGTGAGGAGGAAGCAGTATCTGCAGAAAGAAAGACATGACAGAAAAGCGTTGGACAGGCAGTTCGACGTTGACGAGCAAGTCTACCTGCGAAACACTGCTGGCGAAACACCAAGATGGATCCCAGGGGTCATCACCCAGCAGTCAGGGCCTGTGTCCTACAAGGTCCGTGGAGAAGCGACGGATCAAGAATACCGGCGCCACGGAGACCAGCTGAGACCTCGCCGTTCTGGGGGGCTTCCAGATCTGCAATCTGAGGAGGTTGCTGAGGAGACTGAGCCGATGGAGAGCAGTTTCAAAGCATCCCCAGCACCTGAACGGCCAGACCCAGCTGAGCCGCCTGATCCTGTTGCAGTGACCCTAAGACGCTCCCAGCGTACCCCAAAAGTACCTCAACGTTATCAGGACTGAGTGTAGTGATAGGAGGCTGTATGCTGATGTTTAGTTTAAGTTACAGTTAAAGCATTCAGTTGAGTTTATTATGTAGTATGGGTAATGTTGATCATTCTAATCTTAATGCATAGTAATGTATTTATTGTTAAAGTAATGGGGAAGATATATTTAATATGATTTGGGATGTCTAAGTTACCTTTAAAGTAAAGGGGGAGGTGATGTGGTATATTGAGCTTATGGGCTCTCCGTAGTTTCCCATGTTCTATGTGATATGCGCATGCCCAGACAGATGCGCGCCAGAACGTGAGCCTACTTTTGGCATGTTGTAATTTGGCTATGCAAGTTTTCAGTAAACGTGGTTAAACGCGTGCAAACCGTCTCGTCATTAATACACCACAAACTTAAAGGAAGGAAATTAGCACTTACTACGCTACTATTAATACTAAAAGTAGTAAGCAAGCTAAAGAAGCATTTCCCCATCATTATTAACCCATAAGAACCCAGACTATGTTCTGAATATTGATACAATTGAGCATATTAATATATGATAGACATATATTTAGTCTGCTAAATGCCATAAATGTAAATGTAAATATGATCGGTCTGAAGGTCATTTTTGTGTTATCGTAATGTTTATGTCATGAAGGATGAATCTGGCTAGCGTGAGTGTGTCTTAGTTCGTTAGTTCTGGCTACCTTTATGGCTACTTCGACTCTGAGAGAAATGCTAGTCTCTCGTAAATTGTTGCCGGGGGGGGGGGGGGGGGGGGGGGTGTAGCGAAAGTAACATGGACAAAAATTAAGTATTATATTGCGATCGATCAATCGCCAGTGTTTGCGCCAGAGCGAACTGGTAACTCATTGAATCATAGATATGGATCAGAGGTAAATAAACTAGATTTTTTTTTTCGGCGTGAGAAATCGGATGTGTGGCGTGTGAGCGAAAAACCCCAAGTATCACATAATATTTGCTAGTTGCATGCCAATGAAGGTATACGAGTAAAATAAATCACTCCTAACATTCTGGAAACGTATGACTCACTGAAAGCATCCGGACATTATGCAATTTTTGCTGATTTTTAATACAAAATAGCCTATGCCAGTAATCCAGTAGTTTAATTAAAAATAAAATATCTTCAGGAGACAAGCTGTGTGTGTAAATGACAAAATTAATCAAAACTCCCTAAAAGAACAGGGAAAATGAGGCGTACAACTTCTATTTAAATACAAAATATGGTGTACATTATCGTTTAAAACTTGTCAAATGTTTTGGCTAAAACTATTGAGAATCAATGGGCATATTTAACAAATAAACTCTTTATACAATGGATTATTACAATATACAAGCCCCTGAGCCTACGGCATGCATTGGAACTGCTGGTCTAGAACTGCAGTTGGCTGTCGTTAGCTACATTCCGAGCCGCTAGGGGTTGCATATCTAAAACTACAGTACGTCTAGAACTGCAGGTCTAAAACTGCAGGTCTAGAACTGCAGTTGGCTCTCCGGCTGTGCAATTGGATGCATCTCAGCGTTCCTTCAACCCAAGCAGAGTTGCCAGGTTCGCGGTTTTCACGCCCAATTGGGCTTGTTTGAAAATCCAGCCGCGGGTAAAAATTCTGGAGTCGCGGGGTACGGTTTTTTGGGCTACGTTTGAGTTGGGCTAACCGCGAAAGTTACAAGTCAACACTAAGAATCGATCACGATATAATACTTAATTTGTCTACATTTTACGCCCCCCCCCCCCCCCCCGTCGACAGCTTGCACTTGCCGTCACCCCCCCTGTCGACAACTTTGTGCTTTGGGGCGGGCTAGTTCAGGCTTCTGAAGGGCGGGACTTTGTGCGGGATATTTATGTAGGACCTGGCAACCCTGAACCCAGAACAACTCAGTCGTTTCATTAAAGACATCTCATTTTATTCTGCCACTACAGATATGTGGTCAAGCTCAAATATGACCTCATACATGAGCTTTTCAATACATTACATTACTGCAAACTGGCGTAATTGTATTATTATGCTACTATATTATTATTGTGGCACATTGTCTTAAAGCTCCTTTGGGGAGCCCAGAAGCAAGAAAAAATTCTATAATGGCACTTTAAAATGACAATATTATCGTTTATCGCAATAATTTCTTTATTTGCCACAATTTAGGGAAAACTGACATACCAAAAAGGCCCCCCGCCTTTGTGGTATGTCAGTTTTCCCTAAATTGTGGCAAATTTAGGTATCTACGTAACACAAAATATTTCCCATCAACCATTTCTATTTTTTATTGTAAAATGTAATAAATAATTTAATTAATGACCCACATAAACCATAAAACTGATTTGCAATTTATTTGTGTTGTTTTATTATATTTTTGTGTATAATAATAAAAATGCCCATGACTTTGGACTAGGGCCGTGTGAGGGGTGGGTGGATGCTTTATGGGGGAGATGTGGAAAGGCATCGCTAAAAAGGAGAGCTCTTATGTGATTTAGGAAGCCTGAATGTGGATCTTGTGTTTAAAAAATGTCTTTTATAGAATTATTTGTTCAATTAATTGGTTCAAGGCAGACGGATTTCTTCATAACATAATAATTAGTAGGCTTGAAAGTTACCGGATCGAGGCAGACAGTTCCCGGAACGCACCCTTCAAAATAAAAGAGTTCCCGGATCCTGTTCCTGCGAGAGGGGAATTGGCCCTCTTTTGCAGATGCCTTGTGTGTATGTAACTGAGATCTCTGGATTAATCCATACTTACTTAAGTACTTTCTTTATTACCTTACCCAACTGCTTCTGACTTTTATTGTGTTCACCATTTAAGGTTTACAGAATTTCAACCACAGGATGAAGCTTTATGTATGTGTGTGCAAATACATGAAGTCAATATGACTCAACCTCAACTGCCTGACCTTCTAATACCTTATTGACTATGGAGCAATGTCACCCCCTAGTGAGACATATCACATAAGCAGGGGAAAAAGCAACTTTTCTAAAGGTTAACAATAACTTTTCAGATTTGTGCTTTCCTTTACTCATTAATTCAATTACAATTTTCATAATACTATTTGGAATCAACAAAATATATGTTATTGCTGATCTAATTTTGACTATCAGGGTCAGGGTCTTTTTTCTTTCTTTCTAAATGAAAGAAAAGACTGAAATTCAGTACTGTAGCACATACTGTAATTCCTCACAAAACCCTGCAGGAGTCCCTGCAGACCAGATGTCCCTGCAGACAAGCATGAAGACATAGAGATGGCTGGTTCAAAGTAATGTTGGGTTTGTCATCTTTTGGTATGTTTTTGAACATTGTGTCCAGAGAGTAAAGGATAAATAATTCAGTTCAAACATTCACATGTGAAAAATGTGGTTTGTGTTAAACCCTTTAACCTAAATATTGACCTGTATCAACAATTATAAAGGATAGGCGATAACATGTCATTTTTCAGGAGTATGTCATTACAGAATGGCCCAAGCACTATTTCCGGCCCCGGTAAACACAGGAACAGTCGTGACAAATTCTCAGAAATCTTTTACATACTGTCACTTCAGACTGAGTGTGTGTTCTGCACGGCCTGTGTCTTTATGTTTGGGAAAACTGCAGTAGCTAGAGTCGAAACTTCAGTTCCCATACTGACGAAAACCCAAACTCTTCTCTGATGGAACCAAATGAAAATATTCACATCCAGATGCCTTGCTTCATCTTTTTCATTTATCCAGCCTGTGAGTCCATTACTGCTTTGATTCCTCCTCTGTGTGTTTTTATTGTAAATAAGGTTATAGAGATCATAGAGTTCCCAAATCAGTACAATGTGATGTTTTTAGTGTAAAGAAAAATAAGTAAAATGCAGCAGCAAAATACAATATTATTACATTTTTGACATACTGGATTTGTCAGTAACAATATGTGGGTTGATCACTCACTGCTGGGGGCAGGTGGGTTTGGGTTGAGCTTTTGAGTTCCACAGAAAAATGTATCATTAATTGGTCTCTTGACTTTGGGCGCCATGATTAATGGCTCCCAAATCAAATGATGAATCAATCAGAGATTTTCAAACAACTGGGCTAAGTGGAAAGATTAAAGATTTGTCTTGCCTACTTATAGGAGTGAGTTGCATAGCACTATCTTTGATTAAGTAATTTGTGCTGTGGAAGAGGTCATTTCAACTGACTGTTGGGTTGTTATAGACCGCATCTATATTAGTTTTCCAACTACTGTTGGACGAAATCAAACTCTGCTTCACAGAACCCTCTTAATTGTAGAAATACAAGATAGATGAGATTTGGTTCAAAATCTTTTGTTTATTCTCCAATCTAAAATGTTCCAATAAAATCATTTATGTGTTGGCATCTTTAACTCTGATAATCTATATCTATGATATGCTCCTTTCAGGATTTATGCCAATAAATTTTTCTATACCAGGTACAACATACTTTTAATGTCATAGGCTTCATTCAGCTCTCTGTACCTGTTGTTCTTCCTTGGGATTCCCAGTTAGTAGATCAATCCCTACATGAGAATTTGAATAACTTTAATTCAACTTGTGAACTCGTTTTGTTTTTAGATTACCTGTTAATTAAACATAAAAACAATCCATGACTCCTCTTCAAAATTGTATTGAATCTAACTAGGAATCATGCCCAAATTGAGTCTCTAATCTCACAGGAATGCAGCAGTAATAGTTTTATGAACTTCTTTAATGATAAGATTGATCAAACCCTGCAAATGTATACTGGATGCTGTACCAATTTGTCTACTCAAAGAACTACTGCATAGTAATATGGAACCTAGGCTACACCCTCAAATCAATTGAACATGCAGTCATTAAACCATAAATTAAAAAAGAACCCTGGTCTTAATCCCCAGGAACTGTCCAAATATAGGCCAATCTCTAATCTGTCCTTTATTTCCAAAGCTCTAGAAAAAGTATTTCCTTTGCAACTCTGGATTTAGACCCCACCACAACACTGAAACCATGTTGACTAAAGTAGTTAATGATCGCTTAATATCCTGTGATAGAAGACATGTTTCTTATTCTCTTACACCTTAGAGCTGCTTTTAACACCACTGATCACAACATTCTACTCAAAAGGCTGGAGACAGATTAAATTCAGCTGTATATATCTTCTAATCCAGATTATGTCAATACTACTCCAAAAATTGAGAACTGTGTCCAGGAAATAAAAAATGGATGAAATCTTAATTTTCTTCTCCTAAATTCAGATAAAACTGAGATATTGCTTCTTGAACCCAAAGCACCAAGAAGCAATTGGTCTTATATTCCAATTACAGTAGATTATTTTTCAGTTACACCCAAATACCACAAATAAAAAACAAACAAACGTGGTTGTCATTATTGATTCTAATCCTTCATTTGACACACACACACACACACACACACACACACACACACACACACACACACACACACACACAATGTTACTAACGATATTTGTGTACATCCAGACATTTCAAAATGAGAATAGATAAGTAGACCTATCCTCTATACCAGGGGTATTGTTCCGCGGGCCAAATTTGGCAGATATCCTTGACCTGTGGTCCGGGGGTCGGGGGTGACCACAGCGGGGGGGGGGGGGTGGGGGGGGGGGGGGGTGGGGGTTGGCGAACGTAACACTCGTGACGGAGTGTTTTTTTTTTCTTTTTTCAATTGCGCTGAGAGTAAAAAAGTAGAAAATTATAAAAAAAAAAAAAAAAAAACATTATTTCTACCTTGTCAATGTCTGGACTATATTTCTATTCATTTTGCAACTCATTTGATAAATAAAAGTATGAGATTTCAGGGAAAACACAAAATTGTCTAGGTGACCCCAAACTTTTGAACGGTAGTGTATATTTGTGAATATACATGTATATGTGAGACCTCTGACAGACCTACAATCTAAACACTCAAACACATGGTAGTAGTGTTTTCCATTTGTCACTTCAGTGTGTAGTCACATATATGAAAGACTAATCATCTGATATTTGTGTCTAGTGTTTGGATGCAAAAATACAGTTTTGGCAAGAGTTTTGGTTGAAGTGTGTGCATTTTCCAAAAGTGTGAGATGTTTTGCCTGTTGTGTGTGTAGCATTGGTTGCTGTGTGCAAAAGGGCCATAGTTTCAGAAATTGGGTCTAAGCGTCTACAAAAAACTGTAATTGTTAAAGTGTGTGTTTAAGTGCATGTGTGTATGTATATGCATGTGTGTATGCGTGTGTGTGTGTGCGTGTGTGTGTGCGTGTGTATATATGTGTGTGTATGCATGTGTGTGTACGTGTGTGTGTGTGTGTTTGTGTGTGCATGTATGTGTGTGTAACCTCTAGGCAGCGCAGTAGTGATGGGGTGAGTTGGTTCTTCAGCTGGGACGTGTCCACTAGCAGCAAACCCACGACTCTCTTTGGATTAATGGACAAAACGTCCTTGTGCTGGCGATGACATTTCTCCTATCACACACACACACACACACACACACACATTGTGAAGGCTCTGTTGATCATAAATACTTTGCTGCTTATCTGTTGCTCCATAAATACAGACACACTCTCCATTAGTATTGTGAGGCCTTAAAGCAGGTTCCTACTGAACTATGTTACTGTATCTGCACCCGGACCTGCAGTATTGATCCAACGACCAAAAACACATGTGGCTGAATGTTGCTTCGGATTTGATGTAGCAAAACATATTTACTGTTGGTGTGAAGAAAATGTGTACTCCAACCACACTTGTACTCCAACCATGTTACAAACAGCAAACCAACATGAAGAACGACAAGGAAACAGGAACTAAAGCAAAACCTTGATTCAGACATTGACCCTAGAAACACAAGGAATAAATACCAAAAACAAATGACAGCTGAAACCAATGAGAGAAGAGAACCGAAACCATAGAAACTAAAACAGAGGAACTAAACAGAAACAGAAGTAGAAATGACCAGAGGAGGAGGAGGCAGGTAAGACAGATAGGGGGCGGAGCCAGGTGTGACAACAGACTACAACCAGGAAGTAAACATGAAAACATGAACATGATTGATGGGCAGGTGGTGTCTCTCAGCCTGCAATCAGATCACCTTAATTCTGCCAAAAATTGTGTGCGTGTATATATGTGTGTGTGTGTGTATGTGTATGTGTGTGTATGTGTGTGTGTGTATGTATGTGTGTATGTGTGTGTGTGTGGATAGGTGGAGAACACTGAGAACCTTGACGGCACCAGTGATGTCCTGCAGGTGCTGGTCATCTGCAAGTGTGGCATCTAAATCTGGCCCTTTGACACGTGTCTTCTTCTCAATCTGTAACAGACAAGACGAGGGATTAATAATGACACATGTTAATTACAGACTGGGGGTCAGTACTGCTGTCTGATGTTAATGACAGGATGGGGACCAATATGCCTGTACCTTGTAGAAGATTATGTATTGGGTGTCATAGTATGATCAGTAGTGGATTGA
>NC_135224.1:22912950-22975450 GCF_052324685.1 Brachyhypopomus gauderio | reverse complement strand
ATTTTATTCATTATAAGCAAGGTTGCCAACTTTTCAAAATCACTAGGACTGAGATTTGATTTGGGGGCGGGGGGAAGGGGGTGGTGTGTGTGTCAAACGTTGACGGGGGGGGGGGGGCGGTTTATGTCTTATATGTTTCCTCGATCGATCGCCAGTGGTTGGCGCCAGAGCGAACTAGTTACTCATTGAATCATAGATGTAGATCGGAGATAAATAAACATGATTTTTTTCAGCGTGAGAAATCGGATGTATGGCGTGTGAGCACGTGTAAACGGTCAAATGCGTGTGTCTCACGCTCATTGCGTGAGAGTTGGCAACACTGTTATAAGTTTGTTGTGAGTCTGTTGTTGCTGTCCTTATTTGTTTGTCTGTATATTCACCGGAGATTAACAATTCATTCATTGAATAGCCTACCTATCTTGAGGGGCATGTGTGTACGGAGGGAGGGTGCGGGGGCGGGGATCGAACGAACCCTTCGATCCCCCCTGGCTACAATATTAAGTGTGACATCTATAATATGAGCTGTCACACCAAGATAATTCTTGTGGCTAACAGAGGTCCAGTGATCCCCAGTCAGAGCAACATTTGTGGCGCTCTTCACAATAACCTGTTTTACTTCCCTTTCCTCATCATACAGCTGCTGGATTTTCTTCGACATTGTCTTTCTGGACTGCAGTTCGTAACTTGCATCAACTGACGCAATTTGCAGCGCTTCTTGTAAAGCATGGATTATACTTTCACCAGTGAAATATACTTTCACTAGTGACCGTAGCGCGCGACTCCGCGAGCGGAGGCGGCGTTGGAAGTTGGAAGTTTCTTATATTTAAATTTCCCATCCACCAGCGTAGCCTCTTCAGTAATCTCCATTATCTTATTGTGCGTCCATATAATCTGTATGTCTGGAACTCGTGCACTGAGAAACATTCCGGTGCAAAAGTGTCTCATGCGTTAAAATGCGTTAATTTTTTTTGTTCGTTAATTTCCCTGTAATTATTCGAAATTAACGCGTTAAAGTCCCACCACTACTTTACACACATTGCAATTCACACACACTCAGGCCACGATTGGATGATTAAAAAGGTATTGAAGGAGAAGAGATACCGGTTCTAGTTTATGCCGTTACTGTTTTTAAACCGATAATTTTATATTCGTTTTTATATTTATTAATGGTATTGATTTACCATTGATTTTGTTTCGGAAATACCTAGTTAAATTTTTTTTGCACCAAGAGGCGGACGCAAACGCTGAGATGAGCGAGATTTAATAAAGAGATTTAAAATTTCCTAAACTAGGAAACATGCTTCAGATCAGAGAGGGAGTCCGAGCCATGGTTATAATCGTTAACGAAAACGAACGAAAAAACGAACAGATATTGAAAAGATTTTATTTGACCGAAATAACGATAATTAAAATAAAAACGGTAACTACTATCTATATTACATGTTTAGAAAACTAACTAAAACGTTCTGAAATTATAGATAGGATACCCTTCGTTTTCGTGTCTGTCAATTTAAGTCTTGTGGACTGACATGAAATCGAATTTCTCTCACCATTAGTTTTATATTAGGTGGCAGAACCGTACGGCACCTCCTGGTCCATCACGGCTCTTAGAGCTCCTGCTCGCCATGCTAGCTGCAAAATTACGTCAACAAAAGTTGGGAGAAAACGGCGAGTCGTGTATGGGATTATTTAATATGACTACGAGGAAGACTACATGTCTTGTAGTGGAAACAGGTGATAAAATATATGGAGTAGTTCTCAAGAGGAAAACACCCACGAATATTAACGCTCAAAAGAGGGCTAACTGCCAGTATTGACAAGCTGAGCTCAGAGTAGCTCCGCCGAAAGAGAAGCACCATCCCGGCTGGGTAGCACCGGGAAGGAGAACCGTAACGGACCGTCTTCACCAGTGATCAAATAGCTGCTGGTTAGTTAATGTGCAGAAAAATCACAAGCGGGCGGGTGCACTAGTTAATGTGTTGAGACTGGATGTCAACACGACTGTGTGACTCGATTGCGTTCAAAAAGTTTGGCTTTTCACACGAACCAAAATAGGGTTACACTATGTTCGTGTCCGTCCTTAATCTGGCAATTTTCAGCAGCAATATTACACATTTTCCACTTAAGGTTTCTATCTTGTGTATAAAGTATAAAAAAACAAACTAATGAAAACTAAACTAAAACTAAGCTTAAAATTTTTTTTTACTAATAAAAACTAGCAAACACGCTCTAAAAACGGATTAAAACTAACTGAGTTAGAAAAAAGTCACAACTAAATAAAAACTAAACTAAAATGAAAAATACAAAACTATTATAACCTTGGTCCGAGCATAAAACAGCCAACACGAAACGAACCACGATATCAAAAAACAGGGCTGTATGAGAAAACAACAGACACAGAGGTTTAAATACACCAGACAAAACACGAAACACCTGAAACCAATAACGAAGGGACCGGGATTACAGGGACGAATGACGGAATCACGTGGCTACATAAATGAAATGACGTGATGACAGGTGGGGGCGGAGCTAACCATGACTCAACACTTCGTTGTCATTGGCAACGAATCAACAACACGAGTGTGTATATATACGCGGTCTCTGCGCGAGACACGCAGACGCTGTTTGTCTGTTGCAAAGAAACAACAAATCCGTAAAAGTAGCTGTTTCTTTGGCTAGCATTAGTTACGTGAGTTAGTTGTCGTTAATCTAAGTTAACTAGTGTACAGCTAGTGTATTCCTTCTACACGAGTTAGTGAAGGTTTCCACGGTGCGAATATGTTCCCTCAGATAAGTTCACGGTGTCCTGCCGCTTCAGCCCGACGTGACGCCAGACTCCCGGTGGTGGAGACGCCCACCTCTCTTTCGTTTTCACTGCCGCCGGTTGACGTGGAGCGACTGAGAGCCCGGCTCATCTCCACAGGGCCCAGACCCGTGCAGAGGGGCCCTGATGAGCTGGTGTTCACCTCCAGCATGTGGGCCCTACAGCAGGAGCGACGACGAGCCGCGCAGAGACCCGTCCAGCCGGACATTCTGGTACCCATAAACTTACTGACATTGCTGCATGTCCAAATGAAAGTAGCTGTATGCTAAATAACTGTATGTTAATTTATTTATTCTTTTAATTCCAGCCCGCCCTGACGCGGTACCAGGAGCGCAACCACCCGGACTACATCCACAAGATGAACCGGGAGAAGCTGATCAGCGCTGGCTGGAAGCCGCCTTCATCCAGCCCTGCTGGGCACAAGAGGACGGACCTGTCCCTGGAGAACCGGTCCTCGGATCTACAGCTGCCCCCCCTCCCAGAGCACCTCAGAGAAACACAGGTAGGCCTCCCGCACTCCGGCACAGGCGCCCAGATCCATTCCCACAATATTCCCAACCATATTGGGAAGCTCAGCTATTAGACTGTTCAAATGTACTATTCACAGTGCTGCAAATTCAATATTATTGTGTCAGTTGTATTATTTGTGGAGGACAAATTTTTTTAATGAAAGCATGTTATTAACAATTACTCGTCCATGTATAAAATCCACAAAACATATAAATGCTGATAAAGGTGGTCCTGATAGAACAGGTGGACAGATGACCAGTGAGAACAGGTGTGAGGTATCTATTAAACTGGGTGCTGAGTGTATACTCACAGTCCAACTCAGTCAAAGCACTTTGAGACAGGCATTAATGGCAGTGCAGAAGTTTGTGTGCTTTCACATTTTCATTTCACCATACAGTAGAGAATGAGTTTATATGAGATCAGGTGTGGGATCAGGTGTGTTTGGGCTCTGTGCTTGAGATCTGTGAGCATTATTTTACCAGGATCTGAATTGTATCATTCACTGGTTACACTGAGGAAAATGTTTTGATTATTCAATATTTAAACGACCTCTTCTCTTATTGGACATTGTTAACTTTTACGTTGCCTGACTGTACACTGTCTTTAGGTGCAGAGAGGTCAGAGAATATTCAGCTCCGCCTCTCCTCTGAAAAAGCCACGGAGCGCCACCAAACACCACTCATCGATTAGCCACACCCCCTCTCCACCGCAGAATCCGCTGCTCTTCAACTCCGTAGAGGAAGTGATCCGTGCCCAAATTCATTCCCCTATTGAAATTGGGCAGGTTATTCGCAACAACTCTCACCTCGGGTTCCTCTACATGATCTCGGCAGAACCCAAGTCGTCCGTCAAGTACGACCCGTACAACTTCAAGTAAGATTCACACCAGAGTCGTTGTGATGTAAATGTTCAGATATAAACATGACCTCTGTATGACAAACGGACATACAAGAGAGGGAGGAGACTGAAGAGATTCTGTGTGTTTAACTTAATTAGCTATCAGTCAGTATCAGATTCCCTGTTATTAACTACATTAAACGTTTGATAAGCCACACCTTCCTTGTCTGATACAGTAATATCTGTTCAGCCATGGTCCTGTGCTCATGTCATGTAAGTAAAGGTTTGTAGTGAAATAACTGGTTAGAATATTTAGCGCCACATCAGATCCAACCTGTGGTCTCTGACAATTTGAGCCGAGCCCTGTTAACCAAGTGTTCCCTTGACCTCCAGGATCGTGACGTACAAGAGAGTGAAGCAGTTGGCGGAGTTCTACACGGTGAGCGCACACGGCGTGACGCACCACGACGGAGGCCACGTGGACTTCGTGTCCCTGGAGCAGTGGGTGCGTGAGTACCGCCTGCACCTCCAGCTCCTACGCATCCCCTTCGTCGCGCTCTTCCGCAAGCGCAAGGCATTCTGTGTGTGGCGCGACAAAGTGCAGGCCAGGAAAATGGTGCAGACGCAGGATACAGCAGCACCTCTTCATCCTCCACAAGGCGTGCGTGTGTGTGAAAGTAGTACGATGAAAAATAAAACCTGAGGCCAAGAAAAATATCGAGATTTGTCACATCTTAAATGACGTCTTAATTGTACTACAGTTTTTTACGATAGCTAACATGTGTTTCCCAATACTTGAGATTGGGGTTGCCACCTATGTCTGACAAAAAACAAGGACACTCTCATACTGACACAGGTTTGGGGGGGGCTATTATCATACTAATAGCCAAATAGCTAATATCCTGTTCAATGCACATTTTCTTAACTAAATACCAACTCTGCATTTCAAAACGCAAACAAAGTTTTCTCTTTATACACCAACTTTGTTAAAACACAGCAAACCTGGTTCAGTATCCAATCATTCTTTCAAACACTAGCACAGATTCTCTATTCGAGATGAACATAGTCAATCACTGCACAACCACTGTAAAAAAACGAACAGTTGATGGCAATACAGAAACTGTATTACATGTAATATTTTACCCTCTCCCAGCAAACAACAGACATTTTACAGTAACATCTGTTGTTTTCTTAGTCAGTTCATTTTTACTGTAATCCGCTTCATTTGTACTTTTTTTTTTTCAAATGTACACTTTTGGTAACACACTGTCTACACAACGAGTGATATTTACTGTTAGGTACTATATGGAATGTAGATTAGACAAAAAAGGAGTCAGTAACAGTTTTGCAGTAAAGGGTATATTTTACTGTATTAGGGACATTACTGTAAATTGTGGCCTAACCCAAAAAATAATTACCGTAATTGTACTGATGTGCTGGGACACATCATCAGTGATGTATCCTGGGGTCACTGGGTGTTTCGGGTCTTTCAACATCAGACACCCTCGCCTAGGCGACCCGACCGGAGTTGATCAGACTCCACCTCTGCTGACTTCACGAACATGTTCATGGTGAGTGCGAACAGGATGACTGAGATTGTGCAGCCCGTTATGATGCCCTTTTCAAGTCGATGCCAGTCTGATGTGCCCGACACAGCAGTGACTCTTAGCCTGAAATTGCTGTAATAGTCCAGGATAAGGTCTATGACTTTGGTGGGAACGTGATGTTGCAGGAGGGGAACCTCAACAAGCTTGTGAGGTATGGAGCCATACGCATTGGGTAGGTCCAGCCACAGTACGGTCAGACCTCCTTTCCCTTCACGCGACTCTCTGATGAGTTACGTTACCACTCCTGTATGTTCCAGGCATCCAGGCATTCCAGGAATCCCACCCTTCTGAACCGATGTGTCGATATAACTGTTCTTCAGAAGGAACTCTGTTAGTCGTCGTGACAAGACGCTGAAGAAAACACTTAACAGCGAAATCGTCCTAAACTGACTGATGTCCTTTGAGTCCTCTTCCTTCGGGATTCACACACCCTCTGCACATCTCCATTGGCCTGCCACTTGTCCCCTGCGCCAGATCACCCTCAACAGCTTCCACAAATATCGCCGTAGTTGTGGACAACGTTTATACACAGTGTATGGAACACCGCTGGGGCCTGGTGCTGATGCTGATCTGGCTCCCTTCACGACCTCCTGTATCTCAGCCAAGCTGGGCTCCCTCATCACAAACTCCACTGCTGGCGCCTGCGGGCTAATGAGGGACCTCTGTGGTCCAAGCTCTTGTTCCCTCTCTGGGTCGCTGGGTCGTTGTGCAGAAAGATGTTTACCTCTGCCATTGAGCACATAAGGTTGCCACTCCGTTTATCTCCAAGCAGTTTCTTGGTGAAGATGAACGCAGCACGCTTCCTTGCTCTCTCCTTTCTTCGCCTTCGGTGCTCTTCTGCACGTCGCAGCGTCATGAGCTTTTTCCTCAGAATGTTTCTAAGGTTTGCTAGGGGTTCTTTACCTGCCACCTTGTACTGCTTCTTAAGGATCCGCAGTTCTTGCCGCAATTTTTGGATCTGAACAGCGTGGCGGTTTAGTGTGAATTTGGTTCCTGCCCTCACTGAGGCCAAACCTCTCTGCTGCATAGCTGACTATGATGGATGTCATGGTCTCAAGGCGTCTGTCCACTTCTCCCTTGGTGGTGGTTTCCAAGATTTGGCTTACGTCTGTGTCGAACTGGGCCCATACTGCCCGGCTACTGGCTGAAGGCCACTTGATCCGCTTCTGATGGAATGATTTGCAGGGGTTTAGAGGCTCTACTGCTTGGAGAGACTGGGCACTGTGAGGTTAGCCATGGTCCCATATATATAAAAATACACATATTCAAAAAAAAGCCACACAAGGGAGAAAAAACAGAATACAAAACTGAGCAGTCTGGTTACGTGTAATCTAAGTTGTCTTAGAGACTGGCCACATGTTTTCATCCTCATCACATCTGATTTTGGCCTTTGCCATGCACCTGGGATAGAAAAGCTTGGTATGCCTTATTCACCCCTGGCAGTCTTCAGCTGAAATGTCTCTGCAGCCAGGATCCATTGCATCCAGGAGGGACATTTGGTCACGGGGCCGATGATCATACACCTTCCACTTCCAGACTGAAAAAAGTTCCTTATTGGGGTTGAGGAAAGGCGAGATGGGCGGGAGGAAAAGGGACATCACTCTTGGATGGTCTATAAATCAGTTTGTGATGACATGAGAATGACAGAATGCTACATTGTCCCATCACAAATGTCCAGTGTTGGGAACGTTACTTTAAAAAAGTAATTAGTTATAGTTACTCACTACTTGTTCAAAAAAGTAACTGAGTTTGTAACTGAATTACTCTATAATAAAAGTAACTCGTTACCAGGGAAAGTAACTATTTGCATTACAGTAAAAAAAAGTGATATGCCAATGAATAAGAATTTTTTGAAAAAGCAGTTTTCACAGTCAGTTGAAATGAGTAGATCAGAAAGGTGTTTAACTTTTGATATTTATTGCACATCAACAGACCAGTGCAGGATAAAATCCTTTAAAATCCCAAATCTTTGTAAAATAAAAAATAAAAAAGCAAAAGTAAACAGTTACACTATATAAAGTGCATTTACATCTATCAAATTAAATTAAATTCTCTCAACCTGAGACAACTGGTTTGTTCACAACAGATGTAAACTTAACAATAAAACTTCTATTCTTAATTAAATAAATCAAATACCCAGTCTAGTAGACATTCAGGAACTTCAAGTATTTTCTTAAATAAGGGCCGCTATTTGAGTATGGGGGATATATAGTAACGCACCACTTTTAATGACCAGTAACGTCAACGGCGTTGTAATGACAGGAAAAGTAATTATTTATATTATCCCGTTACTGACAAAATGACGCCGGTAACGGCGTTATTAGCAACACTGCAAATGTCCTCGTGTTTCCTCCCACCTGTTCCATTTCTGCTTCTGGAACCAGTTGTTGGTAGAGTTCATTCAGACAAGTCTCCCTCATTCATTCCCAAGTCTCCCTGAAGCTGCGGGAGTCTCCCGCATTTTGGTAGTGGCTCCCTGATGCCCGCGAGTCACATATAATCTCCCGGAATTCAGAACGAGTGCCAGAACGAGTGAGTGAGAGAAAGCAGATCATGGCGGAGGCAGGGAAAGCAGAGGCAGGGCCTTCCAAAAAGAAAAAGTATAAAACTCATTTCTCCTCTGAATACTCTAAATTATGTCCATGTATAATAAAAGTAAAGAACAAAATGTTGCCCGCTGTACAATTTGTAACAGCGATTTTAGCATTGCTCACGGGGGCCTTAATGATTGCAGAAGGCATGTTGAGGTCAGTTAATGTGAGAAATATATATTAACTTAGCTGTCTCAATTAGTTGGAGAGAGGCTAAGTATGCGCTGATGGCCAACATGAAAAGAACGAACTCCTTGGACTTGTTTAAAGTTGTAGTCGAATATATATGAGTTATATAAAAAAATATGTTTACAGAGATGGTAAATATAGTAATTTTATTGTTTTTTTATTGTTTAATCGCTTGGTGTCACACCTGTTCTCACTGGCCATCTGTCCACCTGTTCTATCAGGACCACCTTTATCAGCATTTATATACTTTGTGTATTTTATACATGGACGAGTAATTGTTAATAACATGCTTTTATAAAAAATAAAAATTTGTCCTCTGCAAATAATACAACTGACACAATAATATTGAATTTGCAGCACTGTGAATAGTACATTTGAACAGTCTAATAGCTGAGCTTCCCAATATGGTTGGGAATATTGTGGGAATGGATCTGGGCGCCTGTGCTGGAGTGCGGGAGGCCCACCTGTGTTTCTCTGAGGTGCTCCGGGAGGCGGGGCAGCTGTAGAGCAGAGGACCGGTTCTCCAGGGACAGGTCCGTCCTCTTGTGCCCAGCAGGGTTGGATGAAGGCGGCTTCCAGCCAGCGCTGATCAGCTTCTCCCGGTTCATCTTGTGGATGTAGTCCGGGTGGTTGCGCTCCTGGTACCGCGTCAGGGCAGGCTGGAATTAAAAGAATAAATAACGGGTGGAAATTAACATACAGTTATTTAACATACAGCTACTTTCATTTGGACATGCAGCAATGTCAGTAAGTTTATGGGTACCAGAATGTCCGGCTGGACGGGTCTCTGCGCGGCTCGTCGTCGCTCCTGCTGTAGGTGAACACCAGCTCATCAGGGCCCCTCTGCACGGGTCTGGGCCCTGTGGAGATGAGCCGGGCTCTCAGCCGCTCCACGTCAACCGGCGGCAGTGAAAAGGAAAGAGAGGTGGGCGTCTCCGCCACCGGGAGTCTGGCGTCACGTCGGGCTGAAGCGGCAGGACATCGTGAACTTATCTGAGGGAACATAATCGCACCGTGGAAACCTTCACTCACTTGTGTAGAAGGAATACACTAGCTGTACACTAGTTAACTTAGATTAACGACAACTAACTCACGTAACTAACGCTAGCCAAAGAAACAGCTACTTTAACTCTAACGGATTTGTTTATGGTTTCTTAGCAACATCGGCGTCTGCGTGTCTCGCGCCAGGCATGCGCATTGTTGATTCGTTGCCAATGACAACACAGTGTTGTGTCTAGATAGATAGTCCATAAAAATAAGGGTTAGTACGCACGTGAACTTGTCACGGTTAGCCCCACCCCCACCTGTCACTCACGTCATTTCATTTATGTAGCCACGTGGTTCTGTCATTCGTAGTCCCTCCTGTAATCCCGGTCTCTTCGTTATTGGTATCAGGTGTTTCGTGTTTTGTCTGGTGTATTTAACAGTCCCACCAGAATTTCGCGGGCTTTTTTTGTGATTGTTGCGGGCTAAAATGTTTGATGTTGCGGGTGTTTTTCAAAAAAATTGCGATGGAAGTTGCGGTGTGTTTTTGCTTTTTTGTGAGTACATTACAATAGGGAGTAAATGTTGTATGGTTTCCTCTATTTAGTAGTCCATTTTAATTATCTATTTAGCTATTTATTCAGGGTTGCCAACTTTTCAAGATCGCTTGAAGTGAGATTTGAACCTGCAGGGTGTGGCGAACATTAATTGTTGACGGGGGGGGGGCGGGGTTAGCGAACGTAAGTTGTTACCAGGCGGCCTGTAAAAATGGATACAAATTAAGTATTATATCGAGATCGATCGCCAGTGGTTGGCGCCAGAGCGAACTAGTAACTCATAGATATGGATCAGAGATAAATAAACTTTATCTCAGTTTAAAGTTTAAACTTATAAACTTTATCTCAGACCCTCGCCACTTGCGTGCGCTGCAGTGACTTCGCGGGCTACCGTTGCATTGTGGGGAATGTAGTGTTTGTGCGTGCAAAACACCATCGGGCGGCTGTGGCCTGCGGGCCGGTTCTAATAGTAATTAAATATCATCCAGGGGGCCATAGATAATCAATTCGCGGGTCGGATCTGGACAGTTTATCCCCGCTTTCATGTAGTGTACTGGGATACTGCTTTTCCCGATCTTTTTGCCGTTATTTTCGTCGCTCATGCTGCTTTCAGTCTGCTCCTCTTGAACGTATACGGAAGTAAGGCGGGAGGTTGTCGACGTCACATCAATACGACATCAGTGATTGGTCAAATTGGTGATTTGCTGAAGTTGCAACACCGCCCTGAATTCGCGGGGTTGGCTTGAAGTTGCAAATCGCAACATCGCGACTTTCTGGAGGGTCTGATTTAAACCTCTGTGTCTGGGTTGATCATTGTTTTCTCATACAGCCCTGTTTTTGATATGGTATTCCTGCTAGATTGCTTCTTATGGTTTGTGTTTTCATTATGTCGTTTTTTGTTGGCTGTTTCATGCTCGGACCAACGTTATAACAGTTTTAGATTTTTCATTTTAGTTTTTATTTAATTGTGACTTTTTTTTCTAACTCAGTTAGTTTTAATTAGTTTTTAGAGCGTGTTTGCTAGTTTTTTAGTTTAAGAAAATGTTAAGCTTAAGCTTAGTTTTAGTTTAGTTTTCATTGCTTCTATTATTAGTTTGTTTTTTTTATACTTTGGTTTATTGTCAGGTGCAGGATTCAAAAAGTTCAAATGTAATAAAAATTCATCAAAAATACCATTTTAAAAAATTGTTGAACATCAAGCTGTTCTTCTACAGAGTCTCCTCCAGATAGTCATGATCACCCAGTGCCTCTATGACCTGCTTAGAACTGTGTTGGAGGAGAGACAAAAGAAAATGGGAATAAAAAAGCATTATTAGTAAGGTGATCTGTTTTTAAATTTACACAAACTACCTTTGACTTAAAGTGCTTACCTTTGACTTAAAGTCTGGTAAAATTACCAGACCTTACTTCATGCACTGCACCAACTTGTTATGGGCTTAGACCATTATTTTGTTTACATAATAAAGATAAACTGTTTCAAATATTTCCATAACCTTTGAAATCAAATATTGTAATGAGTAATACATTCATTGACAAATTAATTCATCATTTGCAGCTCTGTACGTATCTGGTAACTCACATTTCTTTCTCATGCAGATTTGTAATGTGCAATTCTTCCTCTTCCTCATCAGTCACAAGTTGAACTAAAAATATTGACAAACAAATAAATTACTTATGAATAAAGTGACCACAGTAGCTCCCATCTGTATAAGTCTTAAAACTGCATGTACTTACATTGCTTGATGATGTTGTTCTTATCCTATTGATACAAACATTAGAATTGGGAATTAAGGCCAGTCATTTTTATTTTTTATATTCTTCAAGCTGGAAAATGTCACTGTACTCACAAGTATACAAATGGGTTACACAGGTTTAATTAATTGCCTGAAAGTCTGACAATAGGCAAATAATGGCATAGAAAATGAGTAGAAAATCAAATGGTGATAATGAGGAGATAAAACCATATGAAATAAGACAAAAGTGTAATATACTGAACAGATTATATCACCTGACATGCCAAGTTCACAAGATGATTATAAACATATTCTACAGTAAAAAACATTTACACAGTCACTTATGTGGTCAATCAAACCTACTCGTCAGATTTCTGAGACGATGTAAGAATCAGGAGACACAGCCATAGAAACGTACAATACATTCTGTCGCGGCGACATAATTAAACTACCGCTTTATTTTTTAAGGTGGAACGGAAAGTGTGAATAAGGAACCAACTTCAGCCTCGTATATGACTGGAAACCCGCAGTCTGTATGCCACGGCTAGCCAAGTTATCCATTCTAGGTTAGATTGATGTCCTACGTACAAACTAGTTATTAACCTTCTTAAACAGATTTTCTGAAGATTATCTGTATCATTGTCTGGAGATTATTATCAGGGTAAGATCGTACTAACTTAGACACTATTTAATGTTTTTTTATTTATTTTACTTTTGCTAGCTAGCTAGCGTTAGCTATCTAAGCTAGTTTAGCAAACGTTAATTCGTGATACATTACCTGAAAATAAGGTCCAACATCTCTTTTTATCTTGACAATCCACTGGCGACGGGTGTCTGGGTTGCATGGAAATCGATGGAAAGATAAGATTATCACTTTCTCACCTTTGATATGAATTACAGCCTGGCACACAACAATATGGCACAGCAGCACTGAACCAGCTGCACCGCTCCTGCAGCTCCGCACGACACTTCCGGGATTCTTCCCACCACAGCCTCGTTTTCGTGCAGGAATTATTCAAAATGGCGACCAGCATGAAATAAGAGAATGATAAATAAATCTTTCTGAAATCATTACATTAAATAGCCGCTAGATGGCAGCATAGGATAAGGAATGGTTACGACTGCTAAAATGCGTTTGTCGAATCTGTAGTCACATTTTCAAAACTCTAAACACATTGAACACAACATCAGTCTTCAGTAGCTGTACAATTAGTACAATTCATGTTGTTTTTGCACAAAATCCAGTCATTTTACATGTTTCTATAATGTTGCTATTGTCCTATTGAGAGGAGCAAATATAACAGAGAGGAGCAAATATAACAATTTGTCCTGCAATCTCAAGTGCTGGTTTGGTCCTTCACAAATGCCAGATTGGTCCCTATAACAGTGACCTCCTTCTTTGAACAGACATCCCAAGTTGCAAAAGTTGATTTCAGGGAAGTTACTACCCCCCCAAAAAACTTGCACACATAACGAAACTTTACTTTTTGCTATAAGAATGTGCATAACAATTTTATACAGTATAAAATGCTCTTGCATCTTTGAAGAACTGTTTTGTTTGTCTGCCAGCCTCTTCTGAATATCTTTAAACTTCTGATTGTCACTGTGGGACTCAATATAAGAACTAAAGGCTGGCCATTGATTCAAAAGATGGTCCAAAACTTTCCCCAAGCACAGCCAACGTGTGGGGCAGTGTTTTTGTACCTATTCTAAGGTCTTCTGTAAGCCTTCGTTGTACATTGTTGCTGCTTGCTTTGCAGATTTGTTCAATTGGCTTGAAATGTCAATGTCATAACAGTCTGTGTCAATGAATTTGTTTATTTTACATGACATCAGATTTACAAGTGTCTGGTGTGACATCTGACTCCTGAACTCGGTCTTGATGTGCCTCACCATGCTGAAGGTTCTTTCCACATCACAATTGGAGTTCAGCAGCACCAGTAGCAGTTTCATCAACTTGCACAGCTCCACAAATTTGAATTGCCTTGAGCTCACAGATCGGACCTTTGACAGTTTGCCGCAGAACTCATCAACTGGTAAATTTCTGTAATTTGGGACCATTGCTTCGAGGTTAGTTGAGACATAATCTAGGACTTCCGAGTGGAGTTTTTCTCTGGCATCTGCTTTCATCACATTGGGGAAACTCTCAGCCAAAGCCATGATCTGCTGTGGTGCCACATCATCTTGGTTCTCTGGACTGACAACTGACAGATTAGTCAAGACTTGGTCTCTCATTGGGAACTTTTCCTGTATTTTCTGAAAGCTTTTCACATAAAATGCTCTTGCATCTTTGAAGAACTGTTTTGTTTTGTTGGGGGAAAGTGTTTCCTCACTTTGTACATGTCTCCTTGTCAAGAATCCTACAAAAAGATCTTCATCTGCACAGTGAATTTCTGGGTTGCTTGCATCCAGCTCCTGCAGTGTATTCTCCCTCAATATTCTGGGAACAACAAACCTGCTTGCAATGTCATGCAGGAGTTCTTCAACACTGTCATTTAGCTTGTAAAGAACAGGTGTCTTGTTTTGAAAAATTAGATTACATTTGTCAAAGCACTGAGTGACATTGTGAAGAAAACAAGCATACAGCTCCATTTTGGGCGGTCTGCCAGCTTCTTCTGGATATCTTTAGACTTCTGATTGTCACTGTGTGACTCAAAATAAGAACTAAAGGCTGGCCACTGATTCAGAAGATGGTCCAAACCTTTCCCCAAGGACAGCCAACGTGTGGGGCAGTGTTTTTGTACTCTCTGCTGAGCTATGTTACAGAAGTCCTGAAACTGCTTCAGTTCCTCTCTTCTTTTTGAGCTTTTTTCAAAGTAGTAGTATATGTCAATTAGCATTTCTTCAGGTGACATTGAGAGCTCTTTAGCAGCAGTTTTGGCACATATGTTCACCAAGTGACTTGGACAGCCAACACTGTATATGTGAGGGGCCTGTGCCTTCACTCTTGATAAGACTGAGTTGTTCTTACCAATCACGACATTGCAGTTGTCACTGCTGAATCCTACGCAATTGGACCATTCAAGGCATTTGTCCTGCATGGATGATTCAATGCAGTTGAAGATGTTCCCAGCTTTGGCATCATTACACACTGGCATATCTACAAATCCAACTGTCACCTTATCCTGTGTTTCACTGTAGTACCTGACTGAAATGGAACACTCCTTTTCACACATGATGTCATTGCTTTCATCAACCATAATACTGTATGGCCTTTTTTCTGTGTGAAGTAACTTGTACACATCCTCTGAGCATTCAGGATCCAGTACCAGATTCATCATTGCTGCTGTCTTTGTGGAAGAGCAGGCATAATTCTTTGCTATTTCTGAGTCTGGGAACATTTTCCTAAATAACCTGCCTGTGTGCCTGCACACATTAAATGGCAAGTTGTGCTCCACAAGAAACGATGTGAAATACACCTCAGCTGTGGTAACCTTCTCCATTAGACTTTGTTTTTCTGAGGAGAAGAACTGAGATATATTGGAGCAGCCTTCCCTGCACTTTGCCTCTCTAACATGCTGTGGTCCCTAAAAGATATAAGCATAAAATACAATTTTCTTGCCTTGTCTGTTATTTATTAATACGTTTTCTTTATTTGGCAGGCTACACCAAGCGATTAAACAATAAAAAAACAATAAAATTACTATATTTACCATCTCTGTAAACATATTTTTTTATATAACTCATATATATTCGACTACAACTTTAAACAAGTCCAAGGAGTTCACTCTTTTCATGTTGCCCATCAGCGCATACTTAGCCTCTCTCCAACTAATTGAGACAGCTAAGTTTATATATATTTCTCACATTAACTCACCTTAACATGCCTTCTGCAATCATTAAGGCCCCCGTGAGCAATGCTAAAATCGCTGTTACAAATTGTACAGCGGGCAACACTTTGTTCTTTACTTTTATTATACATGGACATAATTTAGAGTATTCAGAGGAGAAATTAGTTTTATACTTTTTCTTTTTGGAAGGCCCTGCCTCTGCTTTCCCTGCCTCCGCCATGACCTGCTTTCTCTCACTTACTCGTTCTGAATTTCGGGAGATTATGTGTGACTCGCGGGCATCAGGGAGCCACTACCAAAATGCGGGAGACTCCCGCCGCTTCAGGAAGACTTGGGATGTCTGAATGAACTCTACCAACAACTGGTTCCAGAAGCAGAAATGGAACAGGTGGGAGGAAACACGAGGACATTTGCAGTGTTGCTAATAACGCCGTTAACGGCGTCATTTTGTCAGTAACGGGATAATATAAATAATTACTTTTCCTGTCATTACAACGCCATTGATGTTACTGGTCATTAAAAGCGGTGCGTTACTATATATCCCCCATACTCAAATAGCGGCCCTTATTTAAGAAAATACTTGAAGTTCCTGAATGTCTACTAGACTGGGTATTTGATTTATTTAATTAAGAATAGAAGTTTTATTGTTAAGTTTACTTCTGTTGTGAACAAACCAGTTGTCTCAGGTTGAGAGAATTTAATTTAATTTGATAGATGTAAATGCACTTTATATAGTGTAACTGTTTACTTTTGCTTTTTTTATTTTTATTTTTTATTTTACAAAGATTTGGGATTTTAAAGGATTTTATCCTGCAGTGGTCTGTTGATGTGCAATAAATATCAAAAGTTAAACACCTTTCTGATCTACTCATTTCAACTGAATGAAAAACTGCTTTTTCAAAAAATTCTTATTCATTGGCATATCAAATTTTTTTACTGTAATGCAAATAGTTACTTTCCCTGGTAACGAGTTACTTTTATTATAGAGTAATTCAGTTACTAACTCAGTTACTTTTTTGAACAAGTAGTGAGTAACTATAACTAATTACTTTTTTAAAGTAACGTTCCCAACACTGGACATTTGTGATGGGACAATGTAGCATTCTGTCATTCTCATGTCATCACAAACTGGTTTATAGACCGTTTAAGAGTGATGTCCCTTTTCCTCCCGCCCATCTCACCTTTCCTCAACCCCAATAAGGAACTTTTTTCAGTCTGGAGGTGGAAGGTGTATGATCATCGGCCCCATGACCAAATGTCCCTCCTGGATGCAATGGATCCTGGCTGCAGAGACATTTCAGCTGAAGACTGCCAGGGGTGAATAAGGCATACCAAGCTTTTCTATCCCAGGTGCATGGCAAGGGCCAAAATCAGATGTGATGAGGATGAAAACAGGTGGCCAGTCTCTAAGACAACTTAGATTACACGTAACAAGACTGCTCAGTTTTGTATTCTGTTTTTTCTCCCTTGTGTGGCTTTTTTTTGTATATGTGTATTTTTACATATATGGGACCATGGCTAACATCACAGTGCCCAGTCTCTCCAAGCAGTAGAGCCTCTAAACCCCTGCAAATCATTCCATCAGAAGCGGATCAAGTGGCCTTCAGCCAGTAGCCGGGCAGTATGGGCCCAGATCGACACAGACGTAAGCCAGATCTTGGAAACCACCACCAAGGGAGAAGTGGACAGACGCCTTGAGACCATGACATCCATCATAGTCAGCTATGCAGCAGAGAGGTTTGGCCTCAGTGAGGGCAGGAACCAAATTCACACTAAACCGCCACGCTGTTCAGATCCAAAAATTGCGGCAAGAACTGCGGATCCTTAAGAAGCAGTACAAGGTGGCAGGTAAAGAACCCCTAGCAGACCTTAGAAACATTCTGAGGAAAAAGCTCATGATGCTGCGACGTGCAGAAGAGCACCGAAGGCGAAGAAAGGAGAGAGCAAGGAAGCGTGCTGCGTTCATCTTCACCAAGAAACTGCTTGGAGATAAACAGAGTGGCAACCTTATGTGCTCAATGGCAGAGGTAAACATCTTTCTGCACAACACCCTCAGCGACCCAGAGAGGGAACAAGAGCTTGGACCACAGAGGTCCCTCATTAGCCCGCAGGCGCCAGCAGTGGAGTTTGTGATGAGGGAGCCCAGCTTGGCTGAGATACAGGAGGTCGTGAAGGGAGCCAGATCAGCATCAGCACCAGGCCCCAGCGGTGTTCCATACACTGTGTATAAACGTTGTCCACAACTACGGCGATATTTGTGGAAGCTGTTGAGGGTGATCTGGCGCAGGGGACAAGTGGCAGGCCAATGGAAATGTGCAGAGGGTGTGTGAATCCTGAAGGAAGAGGACTCAAAGGACATCAGTCAGTTTAGGACGATTTCGCTGTTAAGTGTTTTCTTCAGCGTCTTGTCACGACGACTAACAGAGTTCCTTCTGAAGAACAGTTATATCGACATATCGGTTCAGAAGGGTGGGATTCCTGGAGTGCCTGGATGCCTGGAACATACAGGAGTGGTAACGTAACTCATCAGAGAGTCGCGTGAAGGGAAAGGAGGTCTGACCGTACTGTGGCTGGACCTACCCAATGCGTATGGCTCCATACCTCACAAGCTTGTTGAGGTTCCCCTCCTGCAACATCACGTTCCCACCAAAGTCATAGACCTTATCCTGGACTATTACAGCAATTTCAGGCTAAGAGTCACTGCTGTGTCGGGCACATCAGACTGGCATCGACTTGAAAAGGGCATCATAACGGGCTGCACAATCTCAGTCATCCTGTTCGCACTCACCATGAACATGTTCGTGAAGTCAGCAGAGGTGGAGTCTGATCAACTCCGGTCGGGTCGCCTAGGCGAGGGTGTCTGATGTTGAAAGACCCGAAACACCCAGTGACCCCAGGATACATCACTGATGATGTGTCCCAGCACATCAGTACAATTACGGTAATTATTTTTTGGGTTAGGCCACAATTTACAGTAATGTCCCTAATACAGTAAAATATACCCTTTACTGCAAAACTGTTACTGACTCCTATTTTGTCTAATCTACATTCCATATAGTACCTAACAGTAAATATCACTCGTTGTGTAGACAGTGTGTTACCAAAAGTGTACATTTGAAAAAAAAAAAGTACAAATGAAGCGGATTACAGTAAAAATGAACTGACTAAGAAAACAACAGATGTTACTGTAAAATGTCTGTTGTTTGCTGGGAGAGGGTAAAATATTACATGTAATACAGTTTCTGTATTGCCATCAACTGTTCGTTTTTTTACAGTGGTTGTGCAGTGATTGACTATGTTCATCTCGAATAGAGAATCTGTGCTAGTGTTTGAAAGAATGATTGGATACTGAACCAGGTTTGCTGTGTTTTAACAAAGTTGGTGTATAAAGAGAAAACTTTGTTTGCGTTTTGAAATGCAGAGTTGGTATTTAGTTAAGAAAATGTGCATTGAACAGGATATTAGCTATTTGGCTATTAGTATGATAATAGCCCCCCCCAAACCTGTGTCAGTATGAGAGTGTCCTTGTTTTTTGTCAGACATAGGTGGCAACCCTAATCTCAAGTATTGGGAAACACATGTTAGCTATCGTAAAAAACTGTAGTACAATTAAGACGTCATTTAAGATGTGACAAATCTCGATATTTTTCTTGGCCTCAGGTTTTATTTCTCATCGTACTACTTTCACACACACGCACGCCTTGTGGAGGATGAAGAGGTGCTGCTGTATCCTGCGTCTGCACCATTTTCCTGGCCTGCACTTTGTCGCGCCACACACAGAATGCCTTGCGCTTGCGGAAGAGCGCGACGAAGGGGATGCGTAGGAGCTGGAGGTGCAGGCGGTACTCACGCACCCACTGCTCCAGGGACACGAAGTCCACGTGGCCTCCGTCGTGGTGCGTCACGCCGTGTGCGCTCACCGTGTAGAACTCCGCCAACTGCTTCACTCTCTTGTACGTCACGATCCTGGAGGTCAAGGGAACACTTGGTTAACAGGGCTCGGCTCAAATTGTCAGAGACCACAGGTTGGATCTGATGTGGCGCTAAATATTCTAACCAGTTATTTCACTACAAACCTTTACTTACATGACATGAGCACAGGACCACAGGATATTACTGTATCAGACAAGGATGGTGTTGCTTATCAAATGTTTAATGTAATTAATAACAGGGAAGTCTGATACTGACTGATAGCTGATTAAGTTAAACACACAGAATCTCTTCAGTTTCCTCCCTCTCGAAGAAGGGGATGCGTAAGAGCTGGCGGTGCAGGCAGGTCACGTTTATATCTGAACATTTACATCACAACGACTCTGGTGTGAATCTTACTTGAAGTTGTACGGGTCGTACTTGACGGACGACTTGGGTTCTGCTGAGATCATGTACAGGAACCCGAGGTGAGAGTTGTTGCGAATAACCTGCCCAATTTCAATAGGGGAATGAATTTGGGCACGGATCACTTCCTCTACGGAGTTGAAGAGCAGCGGATTCGGCGGTGGAGAGGGGGTGTGGCTAATTGATGTGTGGTGTTTGGTGGCGCTCCGTGGCTTTTTCAGAGGAGAGGCGGAGCTGAATATTCTCTGACCTCTCTGCACCTAAAGACAGTGTACAGTCAGGCAACATAAAAGTTAACAATGTCCAATAAGAGAAGAGGTCATTTAAATATTGAATAATCAAAACATTTTCCTCAGTGTAACCAGTGAATGATACAATTCAGATCCTGGTAAAATAATGCTCACAGATCTCAAGCACAGAGCCCAAAAGCACACCTGATCCCACACCTGATCTCATATAAACTCATTCTCTACTGTATGGTGAAATGAAAATGTGAAAGCACACAAACTTCTGCACTGCCATTAATGCCTGTCTCAAAGTGCTTTGACTGAGTTGGACTGTGAGTATACACTCAGCACCCAGTTTAATAGATACCTGCCTCACACCTGTTCTCACTGGCCATCTGTCCACCTGTTCTATCAGGACCACCTTTATCAGCATTTATATACTTTGTGGATTTTATACATGGACGAGTAATTGTTAATAACATGCTTTCATAAAAAAAAAATTGTCCTCTGCAAATAATACAACTGACACAATAATATTGAATTTGCAGCACTGTGAATAGTACATTTGAACAGTCTAATTGCTGAGCTTCCCAATATGGGTGGGAATATTGTGGGAATGGATCTGGGCGCCTGTGCCGGAGTGCGGGAGGCCTACCTGTGTTTCTCTGAGGTGCTCTGGGAGGGGGGGCAGCTGTAGATCCGAGGACCGGTTCTCCAGGGACAGGTCCGTCCTCTTGTGCCCAGCAGGGCTGGACGAAGGCGGCTTCCAGCCAGCGCTGATCAGCTTCTCCCGGTTCATCTTGTGGATGTAGTCCGGGTGGTTGCGCTCCTGGTACCGCGTCAGGGCGGGCTGGAATTAAAAGCATAAATAAATTAACATACAGTTATTTAACATACAGCTACTTTCATTTGGACATGCAGCAATGTCAGTAAGTTTATGGGTACCAGAATGTCCGGCTGGACGGGTCTCTGCGCGGCTCGTCGTCGCTCCTGCTGTAGGGCCCACATGCTGGAGGTGAACACCAGCTCATCAGGGCCCCTCTGCACGGGTCTGGGCCCTGTGGAGATGAGCCGGGCTCTCAGCCGCTCTAGGTCAACCGGCGGCAGTGAAAACGAAAGAGAGGCGGGCGTCTCCGCCACCGGGAGTCTGGCGTCACGTCGGGCTGAAGCGGCAGGACACCGTGAACTTATCTGAGGGAACATAATCCCACAACAACTAACTCACGTAACTAACGCTAGCCAAAGAAACAGCTACTTTAACTCTAACGGATTTGTTTGTTGTTTCTTTGCAACAGACAAACAGCGTCTGCGTGTCTCGCGCAGAAACCGCGTATATATACACACTCGTGTTGTTGATTCGTTGCCAATGACAACGAAGTGTTGAGTCACGGTTAGCCCCGCCCCCACCTGTCATCACGTCATTTCATTTATGTAGCCACGTGGTTCTGTCATTCGTAGTCCCTCCTGTAATCCCGGTCTCTTCGTTATTGGTATCAGGTGTTTCGTGTTTTGTCTGGTGTATTTAACAGTCCCACCAGAATTTCGCGGGCTTTTTTTGTGATTGTTGCGGGCTAAAATGTTTGATGTTGCGGGTGTTTTTCAAAAAAATTGCGATGGAAGTTGCGGTGTGTTTTTGCTTTTTTGTGAGTACATTACAATAGGGAGTAAATGTTGTATGGTTTCCTCTATTGGAAAGGATGCAGCACGAAAGGATGAAAAGGAAGTTTTTCTTTCTCTTACATTCTATCACGGTATTTAACTAGATACGTCTGTTCTGGACAGCGTCTCTTGCCCTTGAATGTCATTGTCCAATCAGCGTTGAGGTGCATTCCCTGTAGTACCGCCTCTTTTGGGGCGGTTTGTATGGAGTGATTTTTGTTTCAATAGTTCCACAAAAGCAAAAGTAAATCCAAGAGCAGAAAGTATATGTTATGAATGCAAAACAGAAAAAAATATATCAAAAGTATATATTTTTATATAATTGGTTATTTGAAACTTATTTTCGTTTGCATTTTGACAAGTTTTTGGTTCCATTGTTTTTGTTTTTTTGGATTTTCCCAGTAAGGTCTTTTGCTTCTGGAATCTCTCTTTGCTTCTGGTTCGTTTTTTGCTTCTGACTTTTGGAACACATTTCACGTGTGGGAGGGTCTTAGATGAAGGCGTTCCTCTGCAATCTCCATTGGTCACTGATTCCGGACTGACACAGAGCTCTGGGACCAAGCCACGCCCACCCCACCAGCTTCCCAGCGTTTTCAAACATGGCGGAACGCGGTGGTTCTGTTTCACAGTAGCATGTAAACTAAGTTTTACCATAAAAGTTTATACAAAGGTTATAATTAATTGGTAAATGGTCTGTAGATATTGCAAATGTACACTGTATAATAACTACATTAAGCATGGCAGTTAATATTTAGCACACTTCACCAGCGCGAGCTTTTTAAAATTTTAGTGAACTGGATGCAGGCATGAAAATCTGTCACCTTGCGGCGAAATTCGCCGTTTTGAAGTTTTCATATTTTGCGGTAAAACAAACTCTTATGAAAAATAGGTAGATAGTAAAATAAGAAACAAGATTTTTTTGTAGTTCTAAATGATGGTATTTTTTACACTAATTTTTGCCGCTGATGTTATTTATTGGTTCATTAAGATGTAATGGTTTTGACTGAGCCATCTGGAATGGCGAAAGCGGCTCGCGTTTACGGATCTGGCTCCATTTATTGACAAGACAGGTCAATATTTTTCAGCGCGACATTACCGTGAGAGAAGTCAACAGGGAAGAGCGTGTTTAAAGCTAGCCTTTAAATTATTTTTAATTTAATCGCTGCTGTAGCTTCTGTCACCGTTTTGCTACATTCACAATAGTAGCGACTAGTTACTCGCTCCTCCTGGATCATTCGCTAGCGTCCCCGCGGGTCTAAAGTGAGAAGGAAACTAATCCGCACTCTGCGTTTCAATGGACTACTCTTCTTACTCCCACCCCTCCAAGTTAAAATCTTTTTGTTTTTATCTCTGAGTCGGACAGTGTCTGAATGTCATGTCTGACATGTATTATGTTTAGTATCTCTATGTTCAATGGTTCAATGAATATTGTTCACTTCTTAATAAAATATGGACAGCACAAGATGCATGTGATGTGTGTTTGTGTGTGGTACCTGCAGAACACTGAAAAACTGTGAGTGAACAAAGCTGGTTGTATATAGGGTGGCCACTTTTCAGTATTGCTTTAATTTTGGTATTTGGCTTTAATTTTGGTATTTTTTACTATTATGGATTTTACAATATTTGGCATCACCTCTCGTACACCAGCTGCCCCCCACCGCCCGTCCGTCGCCATACCAGATATTGCAAATACTCATATTTCTTCCACACATCAATGTTCTCTCCATCCAGTTCACTAAAATTTTAAAAAGCTCGTGCTGGTGAGCATGCTTAATGTAGTTATTATACAGTGTACATTTGCAATATCTACAGACCATTTAGCAATTAATTATAAACTTCGTATAAACTTTAATGGTAAAACTCAGTTTACATGCTGCTGTGAAACAGAACCACCGCGTTCCACCATGTTTGAAAACGCTGTGAAGCTGGTGGGGTGGGCGTGGCTTGGTCCCAGAGGCGGTCTCAGAGCTCTGTGTCAGTCCGGAATCAGTGACCAATGGAGATTGCAGAGGAACGCCTTCATCTAAGACCCTCCCACACGTGAAATGTGTTCCAAAAGTCAGAAGCAAAAAACGAACCAGAAGCAAAGAGAGATTCCAGAAGCAAAAGACCTTACTGGGAAAATCCAAAAAAACAAAAACAATGGAACCAAAAACTTGTCAAAATGCAAACGAAAATAAGTTTCAAATAACCAATTATATAAAAAATATATACTTTTGATATATTTTTTTCTGTTTTGCATTCATAACATATACTTTCTGCTCTTGGATTTACTTTTGCTTTTGTGGAACTATTGAAACAAAAATCACACCATAGGTTTGAGTCTAACTGTAAATCGCCCCGCCTGCTCTCGTAGACTCTCATGTTAAATGTTTTTTTTCTAACGTGTAGGCGCTGCAATGCAATGTCTATGGGTTCCGGGAGGGCTCGCGCTTACGTGCTTACGTCAGACGTAACGTAGGGAGGTTCGCGGTTTTCACGCCAAATTGGGCTTGTTTGAAAATCCAGCCGCGGGTAAAAATTCTGGGGCCGCGGGGTGCGGTTTTTTGGGCTACTTTTGAGTTGGGCTACCGCGGGAGTTACAAGTCAACACTAAGAATCGATCGCGATATAATACTAAATTTGTCTACATTTTACACACTGCCCCCGCCCCCCCCCCCCCCCCCCCCGTCGACAGCTTGCACTCGCCGTTTTTTATTGTAAAATGTAATAAATAATTTAATGACCCACATAAACCATAAAACTGATTTGCAATTTATTTGTGTTGTTTTATTATATTTTTGTGTATAATAATAAAAATGCCCATGACTTTGGACTAGGGCCGTGTGAGGGGTGGGTGGATGCTTTATGGGGGAGATGTGGAAAGGCATTGCTAAAAGGAGAGCTCTTATGTGATTTAGGAAGCCAGAATGTGGATCTTGTGTTTAAAAAATGTCTTTTATAGAATTATTTGTTCAATTAATTGGTTCAAGGCAGACGGATTTCTTCATAACTTATAATTAGTAGCAGGGGCGAGGCTAGGGTATTTTTAGTGGTGCTAGAGCACCACCGTGAAGTTGCTCAGCACCCCCTGGCTCAACACATTTTTTAAATATTATATTATGCAAAAACCTTGCTCTGCACCTGCGCAATACTTTGGTATTGTGCCTCTGTGAGCACTGGGGGCTGGGCACCCCTAAAGACCAGATCCTAAAATCGGCCCTGATTAGTAGGCTTGAAAGTTCCCGGAACGCACCCTTCAAAATAAGAGTTCCCGGATCCTGTTACTGCGAGAGGGGAATTGGCCCTCTTTTGCAGATGCCTTGTGTGTATGTAACTGAGATCTCTGGATTAATCCATACTTACTTAATAAGTACTTTCTTTATTACCTTACCCAACTGCTTCTGACTTTTATTGTGCTCACCGTTTAAGGTTTACAGAATTTCAACCACAGGATGAAGCTTTATGTATGTGTGTGCAAATACATGAAGTCAATATGACTCAACCTCAACTGCCTGACCTTCTAATACCTTATTGACTATGGAGCAATGTCACCCCCTAGTGAGACATATCACATAAGCAGGGGAAAATGCAACTTTTCTAAAGGTTAACAATAACTTTTCAGATTTGTGCTTTCCTTTACTCATTAATTCAATTACAATTTTCATAATACTATTTGGAATCAACAAAATATATGTTATTGCTGATCTAATTTTGACTATCAGGGTCAGGGTCTTTTTTTCTTTCTTTCTAAATTAAAGGAAAGACTGAAATTCAGTACTGTAGCACATACTGTAATTCCTCACGCAACCCTGCAGGAGTCCCTGCAGACCAGATTCAGGCCTTCGTGACAAGCATGAAGACATAGAGATGGCTGGTTCAAAGTAATGTTGGGTTTGTCATCTTTTGGTATGTTTTTGAACATTGTGTCCAGAGAGTAAAGGATAAATAATTCAGTTCAAACATTCACATGTGAAAAATGTGGTTTGTGTTAAACCCTTTAACCTAAATATTGACCTGTATCAACAATTATAAAGGATAGGCGATGACATGTCATTTTTCAGGAGTATGACATTACAGAATGGCCCAAGCACTATTTCTGGCCCCGGTAAACACAGGGACAGTCGTGACACAAATTCTCAGAAATCTTTTACATACTGTCACTTCAGACTGAGTGTGTCTTTATGTTTGGGAAAACTGCAGTAGCTAGAGTCAAAACTTCAGTTCCCATGATGACGAAAACCCAAACTCTTCTCTGATGGAACTAAATGAAAATATTCACATCCAGATGCCTTGCTTCATCTTTTTCATTTATCCAGCCTGTGAGTCCATTACTGTTTTGACTCCTCCTCTGTGTGTTTTTATTGTAAATAAGGTTATAGAGATCATAGATTTCCCAAATCAGTACAATTTGATGTTTTAAGTTTAAAGAAAAACAAGCAAAATGCAGTAGCAAAATACTACAATATTATTTAATTTTTGACGTACTGGATTTGTCAGTATCAATGTGTGGGTTGATCACTCACTGCTGGGGGCAGGTGGGTTTGGGTTGGAAAAGGGGATTCGGGATAAACACAGGGACAGACACACACACAGACACACACACAAACAGAGCCAGGCTTTGCGCCTGTAGGAGGGCTGTCAGGGGGCAAAACCTCCCGGAGTCCTCCTCACGCCCTTTCTGCGAACCCTCTGTTGGGTGCGGCTTGGCTGGCGGATGCCCCTGCCGCCTTCTTGGGGGGCATGCTACCAGTCTTTCTAGAAGCTCTCAGGAGGCGTGCTGCAGGGTGGACCTGCCGATGCTCGCTCTCCTCTCTCTGAGGACCCCACAGGGGAATTTCACCTCCTCCTGGTGGTCGCTCCCCTGGCTTGGCTGTGCGTGCGGTTTTTTCTACCTCCATTCTTTCCTCCATGCCCCCTGAGCTCCATGTCATTGGCTCCTCTGAGCTAAGGCACTGGGAGCGGTCCATCTCGCTCCCCTCAGAGGGAGGAGGAGAAACGCCCTCCGCCGGGCCTCCCTTCCCCTCACAGTTCCTCCTGAGGCTCACTTCCTCCCGTTCAGTGTATGATTCACCTTCCGAGTACTCCTCCCCCGTGCTCTGAAAAGTTGGAGCAGTCGGACGGAGGAGGGGTCACATCCTCTACGCATCGCTCTGTGGGGGCAGAGTACACGGATGGAGGAGGGCTTTCCTCCTCTTCTGACTCCTCCCCCTCAAACTCACTCTCGGGAGTCTTCTCCGCTGTGCAGAGCTCTAAGGAGCCGACTCTCAGAGGCGAGGGGTCTCTGGAGGAAGGGAGGTGTCTCTCTTTCCAAATCCGTCGTGCGTCTTGGCGCATCTGCTCCGCCGGTTACCTGAGCCTGACGCAGCAGAAACGCAACCACGGGATCCTGCCACATCTCGTCACGGGGTTCTCGTGGCGATGAGCAAGAGAAGAGGCATGGTGGTGCCTACTGGGCCTCTTCCCCTTCTTGGTGCGGGACACGTATCCTGGCATACTTGGTCGGCTCGTCTTTCTGTGACGCTGGGGTGCGAGATAAGGACGAGGCACGGAGTCCTATCTCGCGGTACAAACGGCACTTTATTAACAAATGAAAGCGCAGACAGCGCACGTTAACACTTACACACATGAACATATAAGACTCTGACAAAGACGAGCACGTTAAACAGCCAGACCACATAAACCCTGAGTGATCACGAGACGAGCCACAGGTGAGACCGATGAACACACTCAGACAACCACACCCACGGAGATCCACAGACGCAGACGACTAGACGTAGACAACATAAACACACGCCCAAAGGGGAGGGGTCAAGGGCTGTAGCGTGACAGTTAGTAGATCAATCCCTACATGAGAATTTGAATAACTTCAACTCATGAACTCATTTTGTTTTTAGATTTAAAAAAAAATTAAACATAAAAACAATCCATGACTCCTCTTCAAAACTGTATTGAATCTAACTAGGAATCATGCCCAAATTGAGTCCCTAATCCCCATCACAGCACTGAAATGGCACTTAATAAAGGGCACACACTAGACTAGATCTCAGTGCTGCTTTTGACATCATTGATCAAAATATCCTACTTAATAGCCTGGAGACACTCATTGGTATAAGAGGTCAAGCACTCTCTTGGTTCAGGTCCTACCTGACAAATAATGAATGCTCAGAGCATTCTAAGGTAAAATATGGTGTCCCACAAGGATCTGTACTGGGCCCCATATTATTCTCATTATATATGCTACCACTGTGCACCACCATTCATAGGCATGGTATTAGCTTCCATTGCTATGCAGATGATACTCAGTTGTCTGGATATCATTACTACTCTCAAGATTGAGAACTGCATCCAGGACATTAAAAACTGGATGGCATCTAATTTTCTTCAACTAAATTCTGATAAGACTGAGGTGCTGATTCTTGGCCCTAAAGCTGCTAGAAGCAATTGGGTTGATATTCCCCCTTAACCTAGATTGTTTTTCAGTAACACCTAAATCTACCGCAAAAAGCTTAGGTGTAATGTCACTAAGGCTGCCTTTTTCCATTTGCATAATATCGCCAAACTGAGACACTTTCATTAGCTGATGTAGAGAAACTGGTCCATGCTCTTGGTGTTAAATGGTCTTGCCCCACAATATCTGAGTGAACTCATTGCGTACTACAACCCATTTCGCCCTTTGTGCTCCCAAAATGCTGGATTTCTCCTAGTTCCAAAAATTTGTAAGACTACAGCCAGAGGCAGAGCTTTCTTCTTTAAAGCCCCTTAATTATGGAATAGCCTTCCAGCTACTGTCCGAGATTCTGTGGGGCTTGGGGGCCCCCAGACGTTGAGATTTCTGGTAATCTGAGATGTTGATGCTGTCGTCCAGCTGTGTCATGGCATCACTCAGTTGTGACAATGACTTGACTTGAAAGCAATGTCTCAGTGAGTCCTCATGCCTGTGGTCACCTCTGAACCCCTCCCTTTAGTTATGCTGCTATAGATTTGCCTGCTGGATCCACATGCTAATCACTGGCACGTGAGCTATGTACGTTTAAATCAATGATGGTTTAAATCAGTGGTGGAAATTAATAAATTACATTTACTCACGTTACTGTAATTGAGTACTTTTTATGAGAAAATTTTATTTCAAATTTTCTGAGTAGTTTTTGAAGTTTGTAATTTTTACTTTTACTCGAGTAAATTTTGACCTAAGTAGTTTTACTTTGATACATTAGAACCCCCTCACATTACTGAGTAAAAAAATATTGATAAATATTGATATATTAAACTTCTGAGTCCCGGACCTGAAAGGCAATTGCGTTGTCCGGGCTGGCTCGGCTGCCACTCCTCCTAACAACACTAGAGGCACTTGAGTCTGTCCTAGACTCTCCAGGCGCAATCAGCAGTGATCCGTTTTAGCTGTCTCTATAGCTTCTTAAGGTAGCTTAGTGAAACGGATCACTGCTGAATCGTTTTTGCTCACCTTTCACGTCCTCAGCCCTTTCTCTGTGATCTCTGGTTGGGTTTCTTGTGTTTAGGTGTCTCGCCACCTTATGCTCTCTCTCATCTCTCTTGCTTTTCTATTACTTATTTGAGTAACTATCTCCTGCGCTGCTTACTAGCCTACCTCAAGTTTCCCCCTGCTTTACCTCTTCCTATCCTTCCTGTCCACACACTCTGTCTGTATTACCTATCTTTTTGCATACTTCTACCCAAGGCGATTGCATGCAAGCACCTACAAGCACCTGGGAGATTGCCGGTGAATGTACTGATGCCAGGGTTGGATGTGCCATTTTCGCAAGAGGACGTGCTGATGCCAGTTCCTACCTGAGGCTCACCATCTACACCGAAGGGACTACTTGGCCGGGGAACAAGGACCATAACTTTATCTGTAGAACCATCCTGTGCACCACGGACTTGTGCCAACGGGCCGCCCAATGGAGGATGGGTTCCCTTTTGAGTCTTGGTCCTCCCAAGGTTTCTTCCTAATCCCCACCATCATAGGGAGTTTTAACCTTGCCACTGTCGCCTTTGGCTTGCTCAATAGGGGTGTGGACCCATATGATTGTAAAGCTGCATTGTGTTAAAATACTAAACCATATTTTTCCTGGCCTAGACAACAATGTTTGTGAGTAGCAAACCATTCAGGTGTTAATCAGAAAATTCAGACTCAAGGCTTTTTACAACAGATACTGTGAGTGAATTTCAAAGAAAGAATGTGTTCTAGTCCTACTCTACTGTACATCAGTTCAAAACTACAGGGTAAAACATTATATCAAAACAAATTAGTTTGAAATATTATAAATATATAAAATATTATAAATATGTCTGAAATATTCTCAAAATTAACAAATTAGAGTTTATTACTCGCAGATCAAATAGATAAATAGAATATATATTCAGGTCATCTTGGCTGGTTTGATGCATGTGATGCCCTCCAAAAAATGTCAGGGTGCCATGGAACTGACCACCACCTCAAAACAGTCTAAATAAGAGGTACAGATAAAGAACATTTCAAAATAAAAGCATTTATTATAAAATTTACAGAATCTCAAAAGTCAGTACATAGTCCCCCTTATGTTGAAATGACACTTATTGGATGGGCATACCTTTGAAATGTAGGACTGGAGAAACCAGATAAATTAATCTTTGCCATAACAGTACCTTTTGTGAACTTTGACCCTATGAGAAAATATAAACCACTCTTCCCTTAAAGCCCCCTGCCCAAAAAATATCAATCCAGAAATCAAATCCACAATTTATAATTGAGGTAAAATCTTCAAGTGAAGTTCAAGCCCAAAGCGCTGTTTAAACATTTAAGTGAAAACAGCACATAAATATGTATTCAGATGCTTTAATTATGTTAGTAAATGACAGATATACCTACAAATTCAAAGAATGTACAAAAATGAGGCTGGTATTTCAAACATTTGGTTCTCAAGTGAGTTCAAGTCTTAACCCCCCCCCATATCCCCACCCACCCAAACAACAACAAGAAAAAACAAATTGTCAGTTGCACTTGAGAGAGGAAAAATAACTGTTTGACTCCACAATTATTAATGCCGTATGCAAAAGCCTCTCAAATGAAAATAAAATCAAAGATAGTAAGATCTGGGGTATAGTATTAATCAAAGTGGTTTTGGCAAAACTGCTGTTAAAAGATGACATTTCACAATGCTCATTCTTTTTTTAACAGAACTTTGAGATTCTTCTGGGATTAAACACAATATTGAGTTGCACAGTTTGATATGCAGAGAGAAGAAAAATACCTCTGGGTAAAAGCTTTCAGACTGTTGATGTAACAGACAGCATGTGGATCACCAGGATGAAGTAACACATGCAAGCAAGAATCATATGAAGACTCGTGTGTGTGTGTGTGTGTGTATAACACTGATATCGTCATCAAATAAGTATTTTTAAACATGACATTGCCATGGTAACTAACTGACCTTAATAATGGTCATGGATCCTGTGTCAGGCTGAAGAGACTGCTTTAAGTCAGTATAATCTTTGCAAGGACATATTTCCATCCACCCCAAACAAAGGCCATCTGCCTTCAACCAGCACCACTGCCAGCACAAATGGTGTGCGCACACGCACGCGCACACACACACACACACGCACACACACCCTTTCTAAATAGGACTACATTTTTAACTACCTAGCAAATGCCACAAATGATCCTGCTTCAAACCTTTCAGCACCTGGTTTTTCATCTCCTCCTATGGCAGTTATAGTGACAAAGCCCAAACCAATACCTGAAATGATCATGTATCATGACAATAGCAACATGGCAATGAATCAGGAATCTCAAGATAATTCATGACATTGACATGCTGTACCTTGCCCAAGAAGAAATACAGAAATTAGTACTCTCAATACCCTTACAACTTGAGTCTAGAAAACCGGCCCACATTATGTAACACAACAAAAAAAAGTGATAATCTATATTATAGTAATATAGTTATTCAATTACTTTAAATTACCAACTTAAATAAATGGAAAAAGTCCTATGAACAAGCAAGCAAGAGTTCCCTTAGAGGTTCTCTAGCAGTGCAGGGCAGGGTGAAAGGTAAAGGCCTGTGGACTGCAGCTCTTGTTGAATTGGAGAACTGAGGTAATGCTACATGATATGTAACTCAAGTACTGACATGCTCTGAAATTGTCATGATATGTAGTGGTGATGGTGGGCACAGAACAGGCATCCCACACTTTTCCCTAAGAAGAATAGACAGCACCTCATGGCCCATGAAATTACCTAAACAAAATAAAAAGAATATTACTATTGGGCAAATTGTGTCAATCAAGTGTTTTGCCTAATAAAATGCACCAAAAAGCCCAAATATTTTCATTTCCCTAAAGCGGAGAACATTAATTCCAAAACAGAGAAACTGAAGCACACAAAGTTACTTGCACTTCTCTGTGAACAATAATACTTCAGAGACCGAGCACTCCCTCCTTTCACAGGCATAGTGATGATGATCCTGAAATGGTACTGGTCAAGCCAAGCAGTCCATCAAACCAATCAACCAATCAGCTGGTGGTGCCAAGCTGAGGTAGGTGTCCGGAGAGGTCAACTGCAGAGGTGAACATTGGTCATGAGTTCAATGTTTCAAAAAGGAACAACATAAAAAAACACAGCGAACTGTGTGAAGCTGAGGTGCCACCAGCGTTGGTGAGTCAAGGCTGTCAGTTAAGTCAGTCCTGGAAATCGAAGAGGCTATCTCAGCCCTGCCCTGGAGCTCATCCATTCCAAGCCCTGGCCAAGCCTGAAATGAAAGTATAGCCAGTTAGCCTGCAGCCAGAATAAACATGACGAACCTTCTGTGTCAAGGTTGGAAGTTTAAGTAACTTTGTGGGTATGAATGTGAGACATTGTATGTGTATCTCACCCTTCTCCTGTGAGTGCACAACAGGACTGAATGTGCCAGGGATGGTCTTTGATGGCGCTGAGGGTCAGATACTTAGATATCTCTGCTGCAGACATACAGCCTTTCATATCTTGTTTATTGGCAAAGATCAACACAGCTGCTTTACGCAGGTCCTGGAGAGAAAGAGAGAGAGTGAACAAGTGAGTCAGTCAGTCTGAGAATTCAGCATGATGATTTTCAAGATATACATAGACCTTAGGAACATTCAGATCAATGTCTACCCTGCACTGAAAATTTTGTGCTGCCCCTGCCTTTATCATAAGCATTTATTTTTAAGAGTGGTGCAATAGGGCAGGACAACTCCAGGGTCAGGACTGAGAAATGGGTGTTACCATTTCTGCACTAAAGGCTATAAAAAGCTGGACTTCCCTTTCTCAGTCAGGATTCATCCCACTGCAAACTCACAGCCAGTTCGCTTCTCCTGCATGTGCATACTACACTGAACCTGACCACAGCTTCAGAGTTTGGGATTTAAAGGTTAGTGTAGCCAGGTTATTTAAGCCATACTGAATTGAACTGAGGTAATGGAAGGTGGGACAGGTTAAGATGGAATAATTTTTAGCGCGCATGGGCTCAAAAGAGGGACAAGGAGAAGGAGAGCTAGAGCTGGGTGATATGGGAAAAAATCTTATCACAATCTTTTTTTTGCAGATTTTTATTTACAAGAGTTGTTATACAGTGTAAAGGTTTTGATATCGTCTTCAGACATACAGTCATGTGAAAAAATAAGGACACCCTATGAAAACATGTATATTCTTTAGCATATTTGGACATGTGGATATTTAATATCAAATTTAACAGTACTGAGATATCCAAGTAATATGACTAAGCAATGAAAAATTAAGAAACACCTTTTTACAACTTTATATAAAATGTAATTCAAAAAGAATGCAATTTCTGTTGAGGAATAAATTAGGACACTCCTATATATTGAGCCACTTAAAATTGTTTATATCACACACAGGTATATCATATCAGGTGCACATGATCAGAACATCGTTACCCAGCATGTTGGATGAGGCTTACCTTATTTAAACCTCAGAAATTTAGTTTGGTGTGTCACTGTCTGTTGAAGTAAGAGTGAGCACCATGGTGAGATCCAAAGAGCTACCTGACACCCTCAGAAAGAAGATCATAGCTGCTTATGGGTCTGGAAATGGATTTTAAAAGATTTCCAAAGATTTCAACATCAGTCATTCCACCATCCGGAAAATTGTTTACAAGTGGAGGACATTCAAAACAACTGTGACCATGCCCAGGTCTGGCCGTCCAAGCAAGTTCACCCCCAGAGCAGACCGTAAGATGCTAAAAGAAGTCATGAAAAATCCTAAAATTTCATCACAGAACCTACAGCAGGCTTTAGCTACTGTAGATGTGAAAGTGCATGACTCGACTATCAAAAAAAGACTACACAAGTTTAATTTTCATGGGAGGTGTGCAAGGAGGAAACCTTTGCTCTCTAAGAAAAACATTAAGGCCAGACTGAAGTTTGCCAGAGAGAATGCAGACAAAGACCCGGAATTCTGGAATAATGTTCTTTGGACAGATGAGTGTAAAGTTGAATTATTTGGACACCGGAAAACAAGACATGTCTGGCGTAAACCAAATACAGCATTCCAAGAAAAGAACCTCATACCAACTGTGAAGCATGAAGGTGGAAGTGTCATGGTTTGGGGATGCTTTGCTGCAGCTGGACCTGGCCAGCTCACCATCATAGAATCTACCATGAATTCTGCTGTGTATCAGAGGGTGCTTGAGGAACATGTGAAACCATCTGTAAAAAAATTAAAGCTGAAGTGGAACTGGACCATGCAACAGGACAATTACCCAAAACATACCAGTAAATCCACCAAGGACTGGCTAAAAACTAAGAAGTGGAGAGTCCTGGATTGGCCAAGTCAAAGTCCGGATCTTAATCCAATTGAGATGCTGTGGAGTGATTTAAAACGAGCTGTACATGCAAGATGCCCTTCAAACATCTCACTCTTTAATGGGGTGTCCTAATTTTTTCACATGACTGTAGATCATAGCCACCAGGGTTCATAAACAGCATTATGAATTTGTTCAATCTGCAGTGTGTTAACAGATTCAAAACACACGGGTGCCAGGAAAGAGTTCCAAAGTTTAATAAGAAGATGGATAAGGAAATGAACAAAATAGTGTGTTCTGATTGGGCGTCATGGACAATGAGCGTCATCATTCATCACGTTGAACAGCACTGTTCCGAATTCTGACTTCTCGTTTGCACGCTCATAAATACCCTACAGATAATATACATGCCTTCTGTTGTTTCTATGCAGAAATAAGGGCTAATCTTTAATTATCCACCATAGCAAATGGTGCAGCATTATCTATATTCAAGTAAAGACACACTGAATCGTGGGTGTTAAATGTGTTAATAAAATATAATGTTACAAATTAGGGGTGGGCATAGATTAATTTTTTTAATCTAGATTAATCTCACTGAAATCTTGAAATTAATCTAGATTAATCTAGATTAATCTATATTAAAATGGCTCATATGCGTGCTACCCAAGTAATGACAAAGTCAGTTTTTGAGATAGGGTTTCTTAATACAGAGGGTGCATTAGACCAGGGGCTCATCTCCTGTTTCCAAAATGCATCAATGACTGCTTGAGGAAGCTGTTCTACTTTGATACTTGAAGAAAAAAAAAACATGCTCAGTTAAACATGCTCAGTTATTCAGTTAAACATGAATTTGTAAGCCTACATACTGTACATTAAATAACATGTTTATTCAGCTAAACATGATATTTGAAATGTAAGCCAACGTTTAGTACATTTAACCTCACGGACGTAATTTTCAAAAGTCAGTTTTGGTCCTCTGTAGTTTTAACGGTTAAAAAGAAATATTTAAATAGCGACGAATCTAGCGCTAGGACCATGCAGAAAACGACCGCTCCGAGCTCCGATCCGGTTACACTTTACGTTCCTAAAATGAATTTTCCATGAAGCAAATCTGGCGACTTTGTGGCTGCATCCATGTAAAAACACGTACGATTTGTAATTCACAGGTTTAAAAACTCGTTCTTGCCCCTACTGTGCAATTTGGTTAGGAGGAATACAGCCGAGCTAAACTATCAAGTTGAAAGTCATCATAGTTTGCTTACCCATTTTGACCCAGTTCCCAACCCAACTTTAAGAATAGATTAACGGCGATAATTTTTATATCGCCCGATAAGAGTATCAAATTAACGACCGCCGTTAACAGCCCACCACTATTACAAATATTCGTTGTTACCGTAGCATTCTTGGGGACTGAATGCATGTCAATGCTAAGAACTATAAAAATACTGCTCTAGACCTGAGAATTAAAAATGTAACATACTTGCTATATTAAGTTCACCTCTGACCATGGGACTTTGCAGTATTACTTTGTTCCTCGTCAACCCTACATCTTTTGGACAACCTGGCATTTTTTAAATTAATTTATTTATTTTACATTTTTTGCCAAATATTTCCTAATTATGTCTAATTTTCTAGTTAAGACAAAACTAGAGTTTTTTAACTACAGTTATAACTACAGTTATAATCACTGTAACTCACAGGAGTGAAATCTGGTTATAACGACTTTTTTTGGTGACTTATCTGGATGTGTAATATAACCCTTTTTATATTAACCCTTTAAAGGGTTATATTTTAACCTGAATATCATCTGTATCATCTTTATGTGCGTATTAGTAAATTAGTAAAGCTCTTTAAATATAGCTAGATAGATAACTAGCTGTTTAGATGAAAACCAAGGCTTAAAACTTGAAGGCTTAAATACTTGAGTAAAGATCTTTAAATGTAGCTAGCTATGTATTTAGACAAAAACTAAGGCTTAAATCTTTTTCAGGCTTAATTACCTACCTAGCTACATTTAAAGAGCTTTACTAATTCAGTCCCGTTCTACATAATGAGATACTGTACAACACATCTCGTTTTCAGTTAAAAACCCAGAGTATTATTTCCTTTGTCTTACCAGGTTATGTTTAATCTCTTTTGTAAAATTGTTTTGAGACATATTGAATCACTTATCTCACCTGTGATAAAATCGATTATCACTTTATGTCATGGGTAAGCTAAATGCTCTTTAAATGTAGCTAGCTAGCTAGCTATTTAGACAAAAACTAAGGCTTAAAAACCATGATATAAAATCCCCTTTAACACAACGTAGTTTCTATCTAAACAGCTAACTAGATGACCTAGTTAATAAAGCTGCTACATTTAAAGAGCTTTACCACTTAAATCCTGTTCAACGTAATGAGAAACTGTATAACAACTGTTTATGGATAAAAACCCTGCATTAAAAATTTGTCCAGAAGCACTTCCGTTGTGTTGTGACTGGATTTGCTGTGTTTCTGAATTTGCAACGCATCGTCATTTTGATGTTTTTGGTTTGCGTATTTGCAGTGCGTTATGCTTTTGCAGTGTGATGGGCTTTCAAGGCCACCATAACATGCAATTCAACGTGCAGCCTGATAGTGTGCTACGTCATCAGACTGCTTACGTTGGCCACACAACTTAAGGTGGGAAATTTAACATGTTTTAGAAACATGTTTACTAAATTGTATTGCCCAAGCTTATCGCCGTCGTTGAGGAAAAATTTATCACAAAACAAATCAATGTTGTTTTATCGCCCAGCACTGCAGAGAGCACGTGTGTGTGGTGTAAACAAGGCCTTACCTCATGAGCAAGCATTCTGTACAGCTCCTCTTTAGAGATAGCAAGTCTTTCTCTGTCAGTGCTGTCCACTACCAGAATGATGAACTAAAGGAAACAGACATACAGACATGTAAACAGAAGGTTATCAAACGATCACATTACAACTACATCTACAAAAAACAGCAACAATAAGAGGAAGGGTCTATGTTTGGAAAGAGTACAATATGAATAGGTGGGTGTGTCCTTGCCTGTGAGAACAATGTATGGGAGCATGTGTGACTGAACAGAGTGTGGTGATTTGGAACAATATTTGGTAGCAGGCCCCCACCTTCTCATACACTGAATTGCCACGACGTTCCTTTTACTCAGCCCTCTTTGTTGGTCTCTGACCTCTGAACCCTAAGCCTAACATACGCAGCAGCTGGGTTTTAAATGACTGGCACACCACTGATCAGTTCAACAAAAGGTACAGCCAGGCCTAGCACACTTATTCTTCTTGTATTAGTCATCTACTTATGGTCTTATATATTGAGGTATTGCGGGACAGATATATTTAACTGTAATTAAATCCAGGTTCATGCATTTCATGGTAGTTAACTAAACAGTTAATGTACCTGTCTGGCTACTTGGGTTGTCACCCCAGACTCCTTGATGAAGTGCCCAAACAGTAAGGGCTGGGATTTGAACACCTGTATTCTATGACACATTAACTACCAGTAATTATAAAAATCCAAGGTCAAATTTTGAATTTGAAGTCAGAAGTGGAATAAAACCGGCAAATTCTTTATGATCCCAGGATACTGAAATGTGATATGCTGCTAGCTGCAGATTCTGAGCAGTTACCTCTGTGTTGGAGTAGTAGGTGTTCCAGGAGGCGCGCAGACTCTCCTGGCCACCAATGTCCCACATTAAGAAGTGTGTATTCTTCACTACGATCTCTTCAACATTGCTGCCAATTGTTGGAGATGTGTGGACAACCTCTTTCATCAGGCTGAGACAAATGGGAGCATTAAAAATAATCCAAGTCCCTCTTGTATTACTCACATTCATAAAACAGGAATTACTTACAACTGGTAAAGAATGGTGGTCTTCCCTGCATTATCAAGTCCCACGATGATCACCTTGTGTTCTGTGGGCCAGGCAGCAAAATACATTAAAACATGGATTTAAATAAACCACCACCAGCCCTTGTACATATGTACAACACTTCTTTAACATAGTTGTTATTGTGTTAGTTGAGATAATACTTAATCATGTGCACCATTTTAAGGGTCAACATGAACTACGAAAAAAAAAGTTGTGCCTCCCACATCCAGTGGAATAAGGGCTGAAATACCCCATCTTTCAGTACTGTTAGTTTCCCGACTGTTCCCATGGCTATACAAAAGGCACTCTATATACCAGAAGACTCTTTCCTCCAATTCAGATCAAGCTCACTTCCTTTCTCTAGCTCAAATCTCCACAATGTTGCGTGGCACTATGGCCGTCCTGGGCCTATTACTGTCACACTTTCAGTCTTTTCCAGATGACTCAAGTGGTTGAGTACCCCATTAGATACCAAGGCCAGGAGAATTGAGATGGGTCATGGCCAGGATCAAACCAATCAGGCTAGGGAGAGGGAAGCCCTTTGAGCTCCCAGAAGACAGAATGCTCGTAGGCTGGCTTTTCACCTCCCCATTTAGATGCAGACCAAGGGAAGGAAGCCAGGTCAGTCAGCTTGTGCGAGTCATGACAGCCTCACAGAACAATACAGGACACAACATTATTACTTCCTCAAGGTGATTGACTGTCACAGATTGTTTCATCACCTTTTAAACCTGGACAATGTAGTCAACTGAAAGAAATAGAAGATTCTGGCATCCATCTTAATTCATGTGAATGATATTCTGGACATCAGATTTTTTTGGCAAAACCAACATGACACGAGGTCATTTAGTTTTCTAGATAAATAATACATATTTACAGATCTCTTTGACATAACTCAAGTGCATATCACTATGAATCTGGATGCAGGAAATCACTGCTGATTACACACTGAACTATTACTATACCATTAGTCTGGCCACAAAACTGAACATAAAGGATTTGGTGTGAGTGGTTTTTGAGGTGGACTTCCTAGCTGTCAAGATGCTTTATATTTAGGGCAATATGTCCAGTCAAACTAAAAATCTCTTATGAATACGAGGCCTTCTAACCTTCAAACATTATTGAACACACCATTATCTGGCTGTCTTTACATATAGAGTGCAACAGCAACAGTTTATGTACTCTTAGGGTGTGTTTATATTTGCAATTTAGTTCCCTTGCTCAGCACCATAGCTTATAATGGCACATGGTGGAATTTCATAGCCATGGCTCTCAGTGTTCACACTGAGCCATCCTACCAAAAGATGTAATCAAACATCATATGGATATGATCATATTATGCCACTATTATTTACTATGACTATGCCAAACAAACACTCAAAATTTCTCAAAATACTCAATTTCCCTGAGGGGAACCTCCCAAAGGGATCAATATATTATATATATATATATATATATATATATATATATATATATATATATATATATATATATATATATATATATATATATATATATATATATAAAACAAGGTTCTACATTGGGATAAATGTGCTTGTGGAGTTTGTGTTTGTCTGGTGATAATTTTTGCCAACTGAAAACTGGTAGAATGACAAAGGACTCAAAACAGTGCAACGGAATGCAGAAGGACTCCTGCACTAGCTCCTGTATTTGGTCTATTTGAATGCAGAAGGACTCCTGCACTAGCTCCTGTATTTGGTCTATTTGAATGCAGAAGGACTCCTGCACTAGCTCCTGTATTTGGTCTATTTGAATGCAGAAGGACTCCTGCACTAGCTCCTGTATTTGGTCTATTTGAATGCAGAAGGACTCCTGCACTAGCTCCTGTATTTGGTCTATTTGAATGCAGAAGGACTCCTGCACTAGCTCCTGTATTTGGTCTATTTGAATGCAGAAGGACTCCTGCACTAGCTCCTGTATTTGGTCTATTTGAATGCAGAAGGACTCCTGCACTAGCTCCTGTATTTGGTCTATTTGAATGCAGAAGGACTCCTGCACTAGCTCCTGTATTTGGTCTATTTGAATGCAGAAGGACTCCTGCACTAGCTCCTGTATTTGGTCTATTTGAATGCAGAAGGACTCCTGCACTAGCTCCTGTATTTGGTCTATTTGAATGCAGAAGGACTCCTGCACTAGCTCCTGTATTTGGTCTATTTGAATGCAGAAGGACTCCTGCACTAGCTCCTGTATTTGGTCTATTTGGTGTGTTTAGTCTGTGCTGCCTTCAGGATCGTGGGTGTGTTTTTTGTACACATCAAGCAGCTGAGAGGAAATATGATTTTTTTTGTTTTTGTTGGCAATGTTCAAGTGGCAAGGCTGAAGTTTAAAATCAGGTGAGACGTCATTGTCCTTCTATGGCATTCAATTCATTTTTGATGGGTGTGTAGCAGTTAAAATTATTGTTAAAACTGCACAAGAATAGCATCTTCATGTTTTGTACAGTGTTCTTCCTGGAACATCTGTCTGACATTTCAAGTCTTGAGACTCTGATTGGAATGTCTGTGTTACTTCACCATGGCCTCAACAACATCTGCAACCATCTTTTGAAAAGACAACTGTATTGCCGTTTCAGGAGACTTCAACCATTTTAATTATGACTGAACACCAACATCCAGGACAGTGAATACTGGTATTTGAAGCTTCAATGTTAAAATGATTGAGTAAGTAAACCATGGGCTTCACAACAATGCCGGTAATGATTGTAAATCACAGGTACCATATTATTCCCTTTGTATATCTACCAAAAAAGGCATAATAACTGTAGTAAATATAATAGAAAAAATACAAATTACCTTTCATAAAATGTGTTACATTTCAATATTCTAAAAGGAGTTTTAGAAACAGGCAACATTTGGGTTTTATCCTGAAACCTTTTTTTCTTGACTAATACTCAATGTGTTTGTCAAACCAACTGCAGCTCCAGGCCAGCACAGCTGCTCAGCGTGATGAAAGCTCCAGCTGCTCACGCCAGGATGAATAACGCAATGGGAAGACAATACATGAGGAAAACGCCTTCCTTGGATACGTTTTGTTCCCTGGTCACTTAACGCATCAAACCTTCTGTCACTTCCTTTGAGTCAGAAGACCCCAACGTCTGTTCTACAACACAAAAGCACTGGGGGTGGGGTATGACAGCCATTCCTCCATATCACCATAGGAAACAATCTGACACCCACTGTCCCCAACTACTGTATGTCCTGAGATTACAATACAATAAGAGATGGCTATAAATGAGCCAACCTACGAGTTTCTGTGGATTTTGCTCCGAACAATTCAGTTTTATTAGTATTGCAGGAAAAGGGCAAGCCAAATCAGGGGAAAACCTCCCCTGATTGTATGAGGAAGATGCCCGAGAAAAACAAACTCTAAAGGGGATACTAGTGTCCTGTGGATCAGATTATATAGTGGAATTTTGCAAAATATGTATAAGAACAAGACAAAGGATATATAATGAGTTCATACAAAAGACAGGCAAGATATTGGCAAATGTTCAGTTAAGACCAGCACAAAATATAGCAATGAAGCGTAAAAATAACGAACACTGTTTTGGTAGTATCATAGTATCAGTATCATTATTGTTTTGGTAGTATCATAGTATCAGTATCGTTATTGTTGCCTCTTAATCAGCAACAATAACGACACTTACGTGGGATGTGAGAAGCACTGCTCTCCAGTTATAACGGCAGACAGTTATGCTAAATCAGATCATTAGTTATATCATTAGCCTATATAACCTAGCTCGCTCGCGACGTTAATTACGACGTTTACTACGCCGTATAACTTGCATAAACTCGCATGCTTTGGTAAAAGGTTTTCAAACTTGATAGTTAAGTAGGTTAGCTAGCTGGAGTCCAGTGGGAATCTCAGGCTAGCTGGCTAACCTGCCTAGACGTGTTGCTACGTCCAGTTTCAAAACCAGACCTTGTAAAAGGTAAGTAATCACTGACCTGTTTACTCAAATTGTACTACACGATTCCTGGCTAGTTTGAAATATTATTGACGAGTCTAACCAGGTTTGAGGTGTAAAGTGAGTGCTGGTGTGAGCTCGGGAAGCGGCTGCGATGCTAAACGCTGCAACAGCCCGCAGTTGGAAACATTAACGACGGACCTGGCAACCCGCCACGGTGTTCACACACAAAGAACACAACACACCCGAGCGCTTACCTTGGTTGCAGAAAAAGCTCCACAGTTTCGCCACAATTAAACCCATGTCAGATGATGTTCGGGTAATTTTAAGGACCTCTTGTTTCCAGGTGTCTCCCCAGCTAAGCGAGGCCTCCCCGGCCCGTGTGCTAGCCCGTTATTAGCTCGCCCAGCTACCTACATAACTCACTTCTCCAGCTGTGCGGTACCGGCCGCGGTGCTCACGCCGGCGGGTCACACACCACCGCCAGCACGCTTGGTCGCTTGTGTGTAAAAGCGCATGTAGACCGGTGACTCCCCGACACCGTAACGCCTTTCTTTTGTCTGGTTTACTCGAATCAGCCGTGGCTGCGCCTCCACATGCCGGACAGCGGGTGTGAGTGCGGGTCTTTAGTGCCGACCCGGGTCCCGACGTGGACAGCGAGGGCTATAAAGGGCGAATATACCGCGGCTAATCTCCCGGATTAATCCCGATAAATCCCTCTGCGAGGCAGGAGCGGCGCACTTCCAAATAATCCCCGCACAAACGGGGCGAGAGTCCCGCAGCTCGCCCGGTATTTCTGCGGGTACTACGGGGGCAGTTAGTGGATGACTCGCTCGTCTGGTCGCACACACGTCCCCTCAAATCCCTCCATCATCCGTATGAGTTTGAGGGAACCTTCTTCTCAAACCAACCAACGCAAACGTGTGTTACTGCCGCCGGTGTGCAGGCCCCCCCGGCTGTGGAGAACAACTTCACCCTGAAACGCCCAGCAGTGACGGGGAAATAGTGATGGGAATTTCGGCTCTTTTTAGGGAGCCGGATCTTTTAGCTCAGCTCCTCATAAAGAGCCGGCTCTTTTGGCTCCCAAATGGCTCCTTATTTGAGGGGGTGGCGAACGTACTTTGTTGACCGGGGGGGTCTAGAGGGGAACCGGCTCGGTCTTAAAGGGGAACCGGCTCTCGTCGTTCACTTAAAAGAGCCGGCTCTTTGAACCGGTTCGTTCGCGACCGACACACCACTACGGGGAAACATGGCGCACAGGAACCGCCGCAGAAACATACAGACACGGCTAGCTAGCAACAGTATTTTACCTTGAAATGTGAAAGAAACTAGTAATAGGTTTATAGTTATCGCGTTTGAACCTCTGAACAAATGCTATCTGCTTTGCTCTAAGAATTAAGTAAGGTAACTTTCGTCAATTGTACTAATAATTTAGAAACTTCTTGGTAATGCTAGAAAATGTGTTTCGTTGGTGGTTAAAGTACTGTTTCATTTCATTTATGTAAGGTTGTGTATGCGCAGAATATGGATATTTCTTCTTGTTAGTTTTCCTTTAATTGTCCCTTTTGAGAAATGTCTTCTGAATGCAGTGAACTTGACAATAGAGATTAACTAGACAGAGAGCAACAGTTTATGTACTATGTACTCTTGGGGTGTGTGTTTTGTTTGCAAGTTCCCTTGCTCTGCACGTTAGCTCATCGACATGGCCGTCCAAACCAAAGATGTCATCAAACCTCATATGGATGTGGTCACATCATGGTCACATTTTTACGACATATTTTACTATGACAATTTGGGATAAATATGCTTGTGGATTTTGCGTTTGTCTGGTGATATTTTTGCCAAATGAAAACTCCTGAAGAGTATAACGAAATACAGACTGATTCCTGGCACTGTGCCCTGTGTTTGGTCTCTCTGCGTTTAGTCTGTGTTGCTGTTGGGCTGCTTCTTTAGTGCTGTGGGCTCTGCATTCAAAATGCAGGAGTGACTACATGCAGTGTTATCGGAGTATTTGTCCATCTGGTTTCATAGAAACACTGATTTATTAATTAGGTATTTTTTGTATCATACAGTTATGCATTTTTCCTAACAACTGAAAACTGCTTTCTGTTTCATCCACTTTACAGTGCTTCGTATGTCTGCAATGAACAAAAACGTTTTCCCTCAGATTGCCTTAAGGCAGGAAGTACTGGACTATCTCCACAATATCTACACAAACAAAGAGGTGAGGAATTCTTCATAGCACTGTTTCTTAGTAGTGGTAAATGCCTAGTGAGTTGTTCTGTTGTTACATGATGAACTCTTGATGTGTCAACCCTCCCCTACAGCTAGTGGCTGAACTGGGGGAGGACGAAGCTGAACGTGTGTTTGCTTCTCTGTTGTCCTGCCTGTCCCATCCGCCCTCACTCACGTGCACGAGGGCCAGCACGCACATGTTCACCCTACAAGACGTGCAGCACAGGTTGGAGCAACACCTTGCACGGGTATGTGTGTCCGTGTGCAATCGCGTGTGCTTTTATATCTGAGGTTTTGTAAGGATCAGAAATCTTATATATTAAAATGCACACAATGAAAAGACCAAGCCCTCAGACAGGTCTATAAAAATCACATGCCATCATAAAATCATAATATAAGAAAATATTAAATAGGCTTAAAATAATATTGTGACATTATCAAGTGGATATGCAAAATATATTAATGTGATTGTTAAAATAAAATGCATATGTTGTTTGTAATACAATATTTTTGAAAGTCAGTGTATGAGAGAACAGCACTATAATCAGAACTAAGTCACAGTTAAGTAGGAGCTGAGATGTTTTAATCACCACAAACCTCTCATTACAGACATGTCCCCTAACGTAGTGATGTGGGACACTTTAGTTGAGTTCATTTTGTGGCTTTCGTACAGAACTAAACACAACTGTGAAATAAACTGTAACAAGAGGCCATCCAAAAGAATATGTCAGCAATGCTTGAAGGACTGTGACACAGACCTCCCAGCCCAGGCTGGCCATTACCGTGTGTGTGTGTTGGCTGAAGCTGCAGTGTGTGTGTGGGAAAGGAGCAGCCCTGTGTTTGCTTAGTGGCAATGGCTGTTCACAGCCTGCTAGTGCTGTCTGGATACTGCAGTTTCTTGGTGAAGGAGACAGTCTATGCAAGTAAAGATGGCATCTAGAAGAGAGACAAGAGGGATCCCGTCCATCTGTATCTGCAGGGCTTCCATTCCCAGTGTTGGAACATCTCTCCCCTCTTTCATCCTCCTACATCCCGTTGTCTCTCTCGCTCCTTGGCTGTGATTCTCAAGCTGCCAGCCGCACTCAGAGCTCATATTCTGTTATGTACCAAGTTGTGCAGTCTACAGCGACGTCAGACCACAGACGTCTTTTAGCTAAGCTACTAAGAGGTTTTTCATATTCCCCTGATTGAATGGGCTCGCGATCGATGTGGCCGTGACCTTGCAGTGTGGATACAGCCGTTCATCTACTCGTCTGTATTGATGCCCAGACCAACATCCTGGTACAGCTGGCACGTAATGATGGCCACCCACTTGAAGTGGAGGTTATTATTCAGAAACATGTAGAAGATTCAGGGAGATTCAGGGTGGCGATCTCTATAATGTAGATACAAATGCCAACATGGTGGATTTTCCAGTAGTTAATGCAGCCACATTTTACCTAGCAGATCATATGCAGCAGGAAGAAGGTGTAGCACGTGAAATACGTGTGAGTGCCACTTCCTACACTTTCCTACCTATGGGCAATGGTGATCAAACTTTGTAATGCATTGGTTGCATTTTACGCAGAGCTTGAATCTCATGGGCTTTCATATTAAACGGGTGCTGTAAAATATGCTCTTCCATCTCTACAGTAGATTTTTTCTTTTGCTCCTCATAAGCCTTGATTATTTAAGGGTCGTCATTCGAGAGCCAGTACAACCAGGTGTTGTACATTCTGGATTTAGTTCCCCAAACAGATTTACTGGGACATGCCCCTGCATGGAATGGTCAAAAAAGATTTGAAAAGGAACTGCACAGTAAACCACATTATTCTTAATCAATGTCCAGATCAACAGTGAAGAGAGTGAATCAACCAGATCCCCTCACATGGTGCACCAATCACCACCTTCTAACTCAACTCCATGCTTATTTGATGCCTCTTCAACTTTGAGGGGCTTTAGCAACCTGTCTGGCTTCCTGTAAATGGTTAATCATCCACACATTTTTCTCACATCTGCATTAGGGCAGGTCTCCAGGAGAAGGTTGATCACGGTCGTGAATAACATCTGCACAGCATATGCTGCCATCACCATAATTCACTGTGGGATTGGTTCTTTTGGGACGATGGGAAGTTTTGGGTTTGCGGCACAGCTTGTCCCGTAATGATTATAATGTCAATTTTAGCCTCATCTGACCAGCGAACCATCTCACGTGTTTGGGGGTCTGCCATATACCGTTTGGCGAACTCCAGTAGTGTTTGCCAGTTTTTTTGCAAGAAGCAGTGACTTCTTCCTGTTAAGTTTTCAGTAAAGCCCTGCTCTGTGGCATGTACGGCTTAAAGCAGTCCTATACATGTACTCCCATTTCTGCTGTAGGTCTTTCTTGGTGTCTATGTTGAATGAGTAATGCCTTTAGGCGGCCTTGTCTTGTCAGGTTTGTAAGGGTGTGAAATACTTTCCATTTTGCTTTTGTTGTTTTATTTTGGGGTGTTTAAAGTTTGAGTTTGTATTCACTTAGTCTTTGACCTTGATCTTTATCTTGCCTTTGTTTCAGATATGGATCTTTGACTACAGGTGTATGTACACTGACATGTTGCAGTGTATTTATGGTCATTACATGTAACATTTTATGTACCAGCTTTTCATTTAAAGTTAATATAGGAAACAACATGGCTATTTCATTTGTAACAATGTTCTTCTCGTGGTAATGTGGTGTCATTTTAATGCCAAAGCTAGAGGGCGCCAAAAACACAAGAAAGCATTTATACCCTGTGGTTCGTAATCACTCTTCCCACATTCTGTCCTTCGCAGTGTCTGCCCCGTAGAGTGCTGAAATAGCCCTCGGCGGTATTTTGACAGTGTCCTTCTATACATGTAAAGCAGTCTGAACTTTGTGTCCTCTAACTATAATCGTCCTGTCTCCTAGCAACAAGGGAGGGACATCTGTGAGGGCAGTATTCCCCCTCGCGTCCTTCGCCACCCACAACTTTCAGATGTGCTGCTGCTTCCTGTCGGCGGGCCTCGGTATGCTGGGAATCCTAAATAAATGTTGGCTGGGAAAATGTCTCCCAAATGACTTGAGAGACGTTCTCCACTCACTCATGCTCTCGTTGTGCTGTGCTGTCATGCTTATAAGCAGTTCCTTTGTAGATGTTGTGGCCTCCAAATGTAGACTCTGTAAAAGCTACCTTCACCATGCCCCTACTGTGTGTGTGTGTGTGTGTGTGTGTGTGTGCGTGCGTATGTGTGTGAGATCTTCTCTGCAGGGATGTGAGTGTACAGAGTTCTGAGGTGATTGTCGGTGCTCAGTGTGGCTGTGCTGTACTGAGAGGTGCTCATGTATTTGCTCCTGGAGTCCTCAGTGCCCCTAAATGTAAGAACACCCATCCAGTCAGAGAACTGGCAAATGGCTTAAGACATTCAAAGACAACTTCGAATCACTGAACAAAGCTTGTGTGTGTGTGTGTGTGTGTGTGTGTGTGTGTGTGTGTGTGTGTGTGTGTGTGTGTGTGTGTGTGTGTGTGTGTGTCAGTCATGAAGGTGGGTGATGTAGTCTCCGTGTTCTCTGATGTTGAGGGGAGGTGCACACGTGGCGCTAAAGAGTTCCAGGGGAAGAAGGTGTTTCTGGGTAATGGCGTCTGTATGATGGACCGCTCTGAAATATTTTGTACAGAGGGACCAATAAGGTAAACTGCAGTTATGAAACACAGAGACATGCACAAATGCAATGTTGTTATTAGCTTGACTGAAACTAATACATTCTCTTTGTCTTTCCCATTCATTTTCCCCAACTCCCCATCATTTCTCTGAACGTGTTTCACGCTCTGTCTTGCTTTCTCTCTGTGGCTCTTTTGTCTTTCTCTCATTTATCCGTACCTTGCCTGTCTGGATGTTAGGGGTGTGGCCATTAGAATGGATCAAGCTGTCTACCAAAGCCCATCCTTTGATGGGGTGCTGCCTGGTGAGCTTTTTCTGCAGGTAAAACAATATACTTCATCCTCAGTGTGACCAGATGAAATCCTATTTTCCTGAACCACCTAAAAAGCCCAGAACACACATTTCTGTTTTATGTCCCACTGTAAACTATTTTCACCTGCAACTACCAGTGTATTATATGCTGTCAAATATGGAAGAACCATTTAAAGCAGGCAACGCATCATCAACATCTTGAACTGCTTTAATTTCCTTAATAGTAAGTGATATTATCAAATCAAATCAAATTTTATTTATATAGCGCTTTTTACAACAGTTGTTGTCACAAAGCAGCTTTACAAGTGCCGAGTCCTAGCCCCCAGTGAGCAAGCCAAGGGCGACAGTGGCAAGGAAAAACTCCCTAGTTTTTTGCATGAGGAAGAAACCTTGAGAGGAACCAAGACTCAGGGGGGGAACCCATCCTCCTCTGGCTGACACTGGTCACCATGACAACAACAACAATTTAGTGAGCGAGACCGAAGAAAAAAGAAAATGAAAAGATCTAAAGGATAAAGTCCATCTTGGTGTAGATTTATAAACATGAGTTCTCCATCATATCTGGTTAGGCAGGAGGTGGCCGGCCCAGGATGGATCTCTGGAAAAACTCGTCTCTCCTCATCTCAGTGTTCCTCGAGTAGGCGGGCAGCCATGTGGAGAAGATAGAACAGGGGAAATTAGCTCTGTATGAGTTCATTTACAGGACAGATGAGATTATAAAAATTTCTGGAGTGTGGCAGCAACTCCGGCACTAAGTTAAATTATTACAGCCTAGCTAAATAAGGCAGAACCAGAAGGTAACATAGACTTGGGGGCATTCTGAGACAATGGCATCCATCCACTGCACTGTCAACAAACTTGAGTGACCACGAGCAGTGACAGGATGACAGCACCAGCACCCCAGTCTACCATAAAACCCTTCATCTATGAACCCCTGGATCTGTACCTTTATCTAAGGGGGGATGTTAATTATCAAACGCTAAACCAAATAGGTGGGTTTTCAACCTAGACTTAAAGATTGTGACTGTGTCAGAGTCCCGTACGCATTTTGGGAGGATGTTCCAAAGCTGGGGGGCCTTATAAGAAAAGGCTCTTCCCCCTGCTGTTGCCTTATTAATTTGTGGAACTAATAACAGACCAGCACCCTGTGATCTTAGTTGACGTGGGGGTTCATAGTAGGAAATAAGTTCCTGGAGGTATTCAGGAGCAAGCCCGTGTAGTGCTTTATAAGTTAATAAAATTATTTTAAAATCAATACGGAACTTAACTGGGAGCCAATGCAGGGCTGATAGGACTGGTTTGATATGATAGAATTTTCTAGTTCTAGTCAGAACCCTGGCTGCGGCATTTTGAACTATTTGAAGTTTATTTAGATTCTTATTTGAACATCCTGACAGTAATGAGTTACAGTAGTCTGTACGGTATATTAGCCAGCGATGCTCCTATCCAGAGTTTATGTAATTCTCTGTGGATAGCAAAAATGGGTTCTGTTTACACTTGTGTGGTCGAGATCCATCTATGACCGCTTCTGAATGTGGTTTGAGTGTTTTGCGCAGTGCATCTTGGGGGAATGTAGCCTTGCTTTTCATGTGGCCAAATGATGTCCGGATATAATCCGATTACCAAAATGTTACTACAAGGTGTAAACTGCCTCTTTGAGCTTCTCTCTGTTTCTCTTGCTGCTTGTCTGTGTCTGTCTGTATGTCTGTGTACATATGAACGCACACATGCATGCCTGCCCAGAACCTGCCATCCGTGGTTGTGGGACATGTGTTGGGGCCACTTCCTGGTGAGAGGATTTTAGACATGTGTGCCGCTCCTGGGGGAAAGACCACACACATTGCTGCCCTCATGGGCAATCAGGTGAGTGAGTGTGTGCAGCCCCGTCGACAGGGGGGCCCATCAAAGAGCCCAGCAATTTATTTTTTCTTTAAAGTCTATAATTTTTAAATAATCTTGAAATCTTTCAATAATATAAAATTCTGTACTAAAAATAAACTAAATGGCTAAAATATATATGGTTTTTTTTTACCTATCTGCATAGTTTCCATTAAGTGCATACACCCCCGCATCCCACTGGAAAATGGTTTGATCCAGCACCGACCGTAACCGGCTGGTACCCGCACAACAGCTGGAAATAAAGTGGTGGATAGTTAAAGTAAATACAGAAATCTGGAGCGCAGAAAAGAAAGGAAAACATTTACCTGACGAATTTTAATGTCGCTTTGTGTTCCAGGTTTGAAAAGTGCTGGAATTTAGGCTAAAGTACTTGAAAATGCTTGAAATTGTAACTACTTCGTTTCACAACAAATAGCTGTCTGACTGAACAGTTCTCGTGAAGACGTTAAGATTGGGCGTTTTGAAAATAAACAACCATTAAATAATGTGATAAAAAGCGAATTATTTCGAGTATATGTATAAATATTTAACTTAATTAAGTTGACCGTGCTGGAAAATATTGAAATGGACCTTTAAAGTGACGTACAAGTGCTTTAATTCCACATTATAAAGGTGTATGAACCCTGCAAATTAAACTTTCTTGTCCCGGGCCCTAGCAAGACTGTCAACGGGCCTGAGTGTGTATACACTATATTGCCAAAAGTATTCGTTCACCCATCCAAATGAGTCAATTGTTCCAATCACTTCCGTGGCCACTGGTGTATACATTTTTACAAACATTTGTGAAAGAATGGAACTGCAACAAATCCAGTCGTGAAAATTTCTCGCTCCTAAATATTCCACAGTCAACTGTCGGCTGTATTATAATAAAATGGAAGTGTTTGGGAATGACAGCAACTCGGCCACAAAGTGGTAGACCACGTAAACTGACAGAGCGGGGTCAGCAGAGTCAATCACTACAGACATCCAAATTTCATGTGACCTTCAGATTGGCTCAAGAACAGTGTGCAGAGAGCTTCATGGAATGGGTTTCCATGGTCGAGCAGCTGCATCCAAGCCATCACCAATTGTGTGTGATGAAGTGGTGTAAAGCAGGTCGCCAGTGGACTAGAGGTGCATTCTCTGTTGAACCCTATGGATTAGGAATGGAATGTCATTTAAGCTCATATGTGAGTCAAGGAAGGTGAGCGAATACTTTTGGCAATATAGTGTGTGTCTGAGCATCTCAGTTATCATTTCTATAGTCAGGAGAAGGACACTTGTTAATATAGATTACTCTAAGGTTCTGATCTGGGGCCAGTCTCTTCTACATTCGTTCTAACCATAACTATGTTGCTTCATTGCATTTGCAATGGGTTAAAAATGAGGAATGGGTTAAAAATGTCCGTAAGTTGTAAAACACTGGGAGCCTAAATTAGTGATGGAACAACTTGATATATAATGTTGACATTTCTGCTAGCTAGGATGATATACAAAAAATTCACCATTACTACCTTCATCTTCATTGTGGTATTGATGTTTACTGATTATTGATTACCAGACTGCTTGATTTACTTTCATTTCTTCCTTGTGCTTTGTGTCCTACACAGGGAGTAGTAGTGGCTCTGGAGAAGATCAAATCCAAAGTGGAGAAGATCTGTCAGAACGCAGACACTCTGCAGTTGGACTGCATTAAAGCCTACTGCTACAACAGCATACACGCCGTGCACTCTGGGAAATCCCAGGAGCCTAATACAGGTAGTGAGGGGATTGTCCAACCATAACCTTATGATTTCAGTTGATCAGAATTGTCCAAAGCAACTCCTGTCTGACCAAGTGTGATAAGAAAGAAGGGATATAATTAGGAAGGATGTCATTCAGTTTACATGTGTGTTTAATGAAACTTGATTTGAAGAGAACACACTGCCTCCTTGTGAAAGACATTCTAAAGTGCTTAATTGATAAGAGTTGTGTTGGCACTCCAGATTTTGCTGTGTCATATGTACTGTTGCATCTCTTAGATGTACCGCCGTACCCAGAAGAGTGTTTTGACCGAGTTTTGTTAGACGCCCCCTGCAGTGGGTTGGGCCAGAGACCCAACATGGGGGTCAGCTGGAGTCTCACAGAAGTGTGCTCATATCCACCTCTACAGAGAAAACTCTTTACTACGGTAAGGGAAAAACACACATCCACTCACTTACACCCACAACACACACCACACGCATAATACACAATCATTCTGTGTGACCTCCAGTAGATGGTGCTGTTTGATCACTTGTCTATAGACCCCCAAGGTGACTGTGTTAGACCAGTCAAGGAGTTTGCCTGTGTAAGCAATCACATGAGATGCTATAGCATTGTGCATGTGATATCTATAGTTAATGGCATGGGTTGCTAGTGTCTATTCATGGTGTGTGTGTGTGTGTGTGTGACACAGGCTGTGCGCCTCTTGAAAAAAGGAGGTGTGTTGGTATATAGTACCTGTACTGTGACACTTGCTGAGAATGAAGAACAGGTGGCCTGGGCTTTGAAAACATTCCCATGTTTAACCCTGGCACCACAGGTAAGAGTCTGAGCTCCAACATGAAACACACACACACCTTCTCTTAACCCTTAAGACCTGGATGATCTTGTGGCTAATCTTATGCATGCGATTGAGTGTGATTAGTGAGGTGTAATCTACCTAGATTTGTGCTCCACAATAGAATTGGCCTGATCCTATAAATCCCAGTAGACTAAAGATTAATAGAAGAGAAGAAGGGAGACTGAGTCAAATCAGTCATCTAGTGAGGCTGACACAGTCTACAGAGCACACACACACACACGCTGTTCATCAATCTCTTTTCTTTTATTTGTCTAGGTGCCTCACCTGGGATCTCAAGGCATGCTTGGAGCCGCACTGTCACGTGACCAGCGGCAGCTGCTGCAAAGGTTTCGCCCAGAACTGGCCTGGGGCGGGGCTTGTGATGGACACGCCCCTGGGAATCTTCTGCTGAAAGCCAGTACAGACACTATTGGGTTCTTCATAGCAAAGTTTACCAAGAGATAGCAGGCACTGAAGATGCACTCACTCAGTCTCAGGAAGACGTGTCTGTCCACAGCCACACGTGGCCAAGCTGTGAAAACGAGGAGACAAAAGTGAGGGCGGAGCTACGTGCAGTTCTGTTTATGTCGCCTTGACAACAGTGACGACACAGCTGCTATGGTGACGATTAATTTACGTGCCGAGTGGCCCGTGAACAGGAAGCAGCGTGCAGGCAGAGGACAAGACAGAATTAACAGCCTTACACACACAACAGACTCCAGGCTGCGTGCTACATTTTTGCTAGTTTATTTTGATTGATGCAGTTTTCAGTATTGTTAAAGAATATGTGGCTGGGTACATGGAGAAGATTTGATACTCCCAAGCTTGGGTGAATGTTTATCCATAAGGGAACAAGCTATGTCTGTTAGTGCAGAGGCCTCACTCCTAAAGGCAATCAAGTTAAGTGTCTTCTGAAAAATACTTTTTAAATGCACACAATAGTACAGTGAATCACTGATTAACTGGTCAGTCAGTAAATTTACAAGGTTTGAGTCATGATCCCTTTGCTATATAAAGAGTCATGAATGAAAGTCTGAGTGCATTACTCTTTGAAAGGCATTATAATGCCTTTTTGTTTAAATAAGACAGAAAGAAAGAACAGCCCAGATATAACATGCACATGTAACGGAAGGAACAGAAGAAAGAATTTAGTCTCCTCATGCTCTGCCACTGTCATTCACGTCGTTATGACGACTTAAAAGGGGCGGTCCTCCCCACCTGGGACATTCTGAGATGTTATTGATTCTATTTATAGCACACCAGCTGGATCTATTTCTCATGCTTTTAGTCCCCTCTTCATCCGTTCCTCTCACAGACTTGCACATTTTGTGGGTGATTGTTACCACAGAATACGTAGTAGATCTGAATATAATACGCAGCTCACATAAGGCACAGAACATAAACACCTTTTAAATGTTACTCTTCATAGTACTTACTCATTTATTATTTAAACCTTGTCCCTTTATACATACACGCCATATAGAAATATATTACATTTTTACAAATGAGTCACATGTTCTTAAAAAAAAAAAAACAGAAAGAAATGGTGAATTCTGATTCACATATTTCTGGAGCACAGCTTAGAATGGGCGAGGAGAGGAATTATCAGGGTTAGGCTGTGCAGTCCGGCAAGCTAGACTCCAGTGGAATAAAGTCAATGGATGTGTGATACAATCAAAGCGCACACACACAACCCCACACAAGCAAAGATGGTTAGCGCACGCACAGGTTCTGCCTACAGATGTAATCTGAAAACTTGCACACGTGCCCTCATACGAGGAGGCCATGTAGCTCCTACTGATCCTCTTATAACGCCATCATGACGCTGTGAACCGTTACCACAGCAGAAGTAACTATAGCAGATACTCGTTCCCTTTGAAGATGAGCTTTTTGTCTTTTATGACAGCTCACTTTAAGTTTGTAAAGTGAATTAATATCCAGAGCTGTTTTAACATTCCAAAGGTTGCTAGTAAAGCTTGGAACCTGGTATGTACATTGTGCTTTCACTGTGGTATTAGCCACAACTCACAGGTGTTTCCACATTTTTACATTCCAGCTACTGTACTTTTGAAATGGTGCGGAACTAAGAGTGCATAACCCCCCCCACCTCCACACATTGTGCTTAAGTCACCATAACTTTAAAAAGTGCAGAAAATGGTACTTCATGGTAAATATTACCAGCTTATTCTTTTGTTGAGCCTTTTCAATTGCAGGAGGAGTTCATTTGAACGTAGTGTTCCCTGTCGGTACAATAGTCATAATGTGAACCAAACTTCTTTAAAGTCCCAGAACATCTGGTTGCATCCAAAACACGAGTTTTCTCATGTAAAAGATCCCACTGCTTCATTGGATGTGTGAGCCATGTGACAAAGCATCAACCAAAATAAATGTAAAATGATCAGAAACAATTTAAAACTCGAGGTTATGTTTTGATTTTTTTAACCTCTGCTGCAAAGGCAAAACAGTTGTACAATGTATCAAACATGTAGAGTAACTGAATCACTAAGTTACAATTTAAATAGTTCAATGGCATGAAAAATGTCACACATTACAAGTTACACTTAAATTACCTCTTCCTTCTAACCAAACCCACACAGTAGAATGCGAAGGGACTATAACTGGCTAAATAATCTAATAGAAATTATTATTTTGAGAACAAAAACAAAAAGAACAGCAGCCAGGTATGAGACAAATGTCCATCATTCATGCCAAAAGAAATTATTAACTCATCTTTATTGTTTAATATTTATGTGTCCACACATATGCACACAAGTATGCATGGATACGCATGTATTATTTACAATAATCTAATCTTTAAAAATACTAGTCTTTACAAAGGAGACATAGTAACAGGGCAAACTGTCCCAAGAGTGAGAATAGCAGCACATTGTGTGTGTGTGTGTGTGTGTGTGTGTGTGTGTGTGTGTGTGTGTGTGTGTGTGTGTGTGTCAGTCTGAGTGACTGGGATTTAATGTCAGGCCCAAAATTATTAACTCCATTCATATTCTACTTCAAAGAAATATTACATTTTTCTCAAAACACAATTTCCATGCTGTCATAAAAAGATTTTACTGGTGTCTTTTTGTTTTGTTTAGTTTTACTGTTGTAAGACATCACACAACACAGTCATGAGGGTGATATGATCACATGCATTCTGATACAATATAGCAATAATTGTGCAATGTTTGGGAGAACACTGTCCAATGTTAGAGCCTTGTTCTATGCCCCAAGGAAGTTTATGGCAGATAAAGGTTTATTTTACCTAACTTTAGAAGCATGCATTTCCCAAACTGCCAAACTCATTTTAAAACAATTATGAACTGTATTTTTTGGAACAATGTTGAAGCTTTTCATTTGAGGCTGTTTTTTAAAGTATGATTACGGTAATTGTCTTATTGTGGAGTGGTTGAGTAAACGCCCATGCACCATGTGTTTTGTGGATTTGGAGAAGGCATTCGACCATGTCCCTCAGGGATTCCTTTGGGGAGTGCTACGGGAGTATAGGGTACGGGGCCCGCTGCTACGGGAGTATAGGGTACGGGGCCCGCTGCTACGGGAGTACAGGGTACAGGGCCTGCTGCTACAGGCTATCCAGTCCCTGTACAAATGGAGCAGGGGTTTGGTTTGCATGGCCAGCAGTAAGTCACTGGTTCACGGTGGGAGTTGGACTCCACCAGGGCTGCCCTTTGTCACAGATTCTGTTCATAACTTTTATGGACAAAAATTCTCGGCGTAGCCAAGTGGTGGAGGGGGTTCGGACAAGGGGATCGGTGCTGCGGCTACAGTATTGCGGACGCTGTACCGGACCATTGTGGTGAAGAGAGAGCTGAGCCAAAAGGCAAAGCTCTCGATTTACTGGTCAATCTACGTTCCGACTCTCGCCTATGGTCACGAGCTCTGGGTATTGACCGAAATAATGAGATCGTGAATACAAGTGGCCAAAATGAGTTTTCTCCGCAGGGTGTCCGGGCTCTCCCTTAGAGATAAGGTACGGAGCACGGTCATCCGGGAGAGACTCGGAGTAGAGTCGCTGCTCCTCCATGTAGAGAGGAGCCAGTTGAGGTGGTTCGGGTATCTGGTCCGTTTGCCACCAGGCATGTCCAACTGGGAGGACACCCCGGGGAAGACCCAGGACACGCTGGAGAGATTATATCTCTCAGCTGTCCTGGGAACACCTCGGTATCCCCCCAGAAGAACTAGAAGAGGTGGCTGGGGAGAGGGAAACCTGGGCCTGTTTACTTAGACTACTGACCCCATGACCCGAACCCCAATAAAGAGGATGACGATGGATGGATGGATAATTGTCTTATTGTGTTTCATGTGCAGTTGTGTTTGTATTAAACCATGAAGATGAATACATATGGTAAGATGACACCAAAATTAAATGTGCCGTGTATACCAGGTTTGTGGCATCTGAAGTGGGATGAGGCCAGCATATTGTTGCCAGGATGGTTCACAGTACTGTTTCACCTGTTTACTATTCAAATAATAATAATAGCTGTTTCTGCCAGGAAGCTGAGACTCAGCAAACAGTGAACTGACTTCCCTCTGGATCATTATTTGAACTGATGTGATAAACTTAACGATATCAGGTTTTCTGATCGTAGTGGAAAGTTACAACAAATATTAAAAGCATTGGAGACAATACCCACATTTTTGTTTTTTACCTTTTTTTAAAAAGTTGTCGATTTCAACTAATCACTCCAAAATTCAAGTAGAATTTCAGTAGCTCAGTATAATTTGTTCTTTCTTTTTTTTTTTCAAGAAGCTTTGCAATAATTCTGGACCTGATGCATGTGTGCATGTGCATGTGTGGTTGAATGCAGTTCAAGGCAGTGTGTGTCTGTGTGTGTGAGTGCATCGCTACTCTGTGTAGTGTTCTCTGCCCCACTCTGACTCTCCTCTTTCCTCCTGGTCGTGTGCTCGCTGCCGTCTCTGTGGGCCACGCTGACGTCCATTCCTCTCTCCCAGCTCATGCTCTCGCTCCCCACGATGACGATGATGACGGTGATGATGATGGTTATGCTGAAGGCTCCGCCCCTCCTCTTCTTCCTCTTCCTCTTCCTTCTCCTCTTCCTCCTCCTCCTCCTCACCGGGGTGGTGTGTGTATGGGTGCGGTCGGGCGACACCGGGCTCCACATGCGTGGAGTCTCTGCTCTCCAGAGTCTCCTGTCTGGAGAGCAGGCGATCTGTCCGACTGTGCCGGTTGTGGTGGTGGTGGTGGTGGTGGTTGTGATGTTCGGTCCGTGTGGATGAAGAACGATGGTGCACGTGTGGTGCCCTCCGCTCGCTGTGCCTCTGGTCCTCACATGCCTCCGCTCCTTCCTCATCAACATCATCATCCTCAACGTAGTCCAGGCTCTCCTGCTTTTGCAGTCTATGACGATGGTGGTGGTGATGGTGGTCTGGAGACACTTTTCTCTCACTTAGCACTAGCTCAGGTGACTGACTGCCCTGCAATGGTGCACATGCACGCACACCAATGTATTAGTGTTTGAAACACAACAGATTATAGACTAAGCATGCTCCTAAATATGTCTACCTGTTTATCTACTTATCTACTATCTATCTACATCTTTTTATTTATTTTTATTTTTCGAAAAAAGACTTGGAAAAAAGTCTTGGTTCCTCTCAAGGTTTCTCAAGAAGTTTTTCCTTGCCACTGTCGCACTTGGCTTGCTCTCTGGGGGCTAGGACTCGGCACTTGTAAAGCTGCTTTGTGACAACAACTGTTGTAAAAAGCGCTATATAAATAAAATTTGATTGATTGATTGATTGATTATCTGCTATACCTGCATACCTTTCTGTCACATCCATAAAATATTTCAAACGAAGACAAACATACACAACACACTAATTTTCACTTAAAATATGTGATCACTGCAAACCACTGCAAAGCAGATATCAAATCAAAGAAAACATCTCTCACACTCAGTATGAATCTCCTCAGTGCAAATAATCTGTATAATTAGACTTCCTTTAACAGAAATTTAAAACAGAAAATTCATTCTGTATTTGCTGGTCATTGTAGCATCAATCTTAATAAAAATCTTAACGAAAGTTCTCTGAGTGTAAGGGAAACTGACACACACACTCTTGCAGACACCATTGCACACACTCACCATGACAGAATGGCCTCTAAGGCTGAACAAGAGCCATGGCAGTCAATAAAGAGATTATTAAAATCACCATAACACACATACATACACATACACATACACACACACACACACACACACTCACACACGCTCAGGCAAGTGCATACACAGGTACACACACTCACAGATAAATATATAGATAAGCACAAACTGACTGTATTAGTAGAACTTTTCATACACAAATAGTGCCCAGTGCTGTAAACAATGATACATCTATGTCAAACTTTGTTTACAGTAATGAGGTTAACATGATTGCAAATGATCGATCAAGCTAGCGTCAAGAAATTCCATAGTGATTTTATAAATGCCTATTATACAGGATACCATGACCATATGGTCTTTGCTCCTCAAATTCCTAACTTTCGAGAAACTCAGCCCAGCTATAGCTTTGCCAGCTCTTTCTTTTCTCTTCTGTCCTCTCCATCTTATCCCTCATTCCATCTTACTTCTTTCACTTTCTCTCCGACTGAGGTCTCTGGACTGTCTTACTCCTAATTTACTTTCTCAGTCCCTTCCTCCAAGTCTGCCTTCTTTTAAAAAGTGCACTCTTGAGTTAAACGCCTCTCCTCGCCTGTGCTGGCAGAGGGCGGAGTTAAACGCCTCTCCTCCCCTGAACTGGCAGAGGGCGGGGCTTAGCAGGCACATGCTGCTTCATGTTGGACCGTTTTACGGGCCTGGTTGACAGGGCAGTGCCACTGAAGAGAGGGCTCACCGGCGTGCAGCTGGGCGGGTGAGTGGCCTGCCAGTAGGCCTCCAGATAGTCGGCTATGTGATCGCAGGCATCCTCCAACTGGTTCTCATCCAAGATGATATCAAAGAGGTCCTGGAGAGGGAGGGTGAGAGGAAAAGAGAGAGAAGAAGAGAGCATATAAGGAGGGACAAACATGCAATAAAAGAACAATGGGATGAGAGCAGGAAAGAAGGAAAAAACAAAGGAGAGAAAGTTGAGAGCTATAAAAAGGAAAGACATAACAGGAAGTGTAACAGTAAAAAGGGTAAATGAGGCAGCAACCTCATGTGATTTTATCAGGCTCACAGCTCAGATTACTCAGTGGACTAGTCAAAGAGCACATAAAGTTACTTGGAGAAGTAGTGGCTCTTTTTGGGTTATGAAACTATGAATTTGTGTCAGAAACAAGGTGACCCATTTAGTATTTTTTTATATTTGAAATTTTTAATCAAACAGATTATTTGCAAAGTTCTCAGGGGCTTTGCATTAAGAATTTAGACAACTCCCCATCACCAACACACACACACACACACACACACACACACACACACACACACACACACACACACACACACACACACACACACACACACACACACACACACACACACACACACACACACACACACACAGTTCTTCAGGCCAAGAATTATGCACAGTGAGGCAATGATTGTGAGGCAATGACACTTAACCGCTAATCTATGGCTAGTTAAGGTTACGATGCTATTAGGCTACAAACACAGCCAAAGCATTCCTAAACGAATGAAGTCACTCTGGCTGTCATTCCCTTGCTGAATAAATCAATCATCTTTGAACACTTAGCATCTACTTCAAGTGTTTTCCATGTTTTATCCTTACCCTCTCTGCACCACCTTTCCTCTTCTTATTCAAATCTAAGCTGCAATAAGCACAAACTCGCCAGCTTTATTGTATGCACATGATCAGATAATGAGAGTTCTTCTTTCATGGCTCACAGCAGAAAGATCCGAATCGTGAGACCGGACCGCAGAGACACTGCAACGCTGTGTGTTCACAAGGTGCAATGTGCTATTTAGTTCGTCATATGCTAGATTTGGCCTGGCTGTCCTGACTTCTGGGAAGTCTCACAGTCCTCCCCATGGCCAGTCTCGGCCTGCACACACTCACTCCGGTGCACTGGGTCAGTTTTTCTGCTGCCACCATCTGCACTCCAAGGTGTTTGGCTTGAGACTTCCCTCTAGACTTGATCAATCTTGTCAGCACCTGAAAACAGACACACACAGGTATAGCTGCTATGGCAATCACCAAAATGAAGTCAGCTGAACTAAAATAAAAGGAGTGAGAGTGATAAAGAGAAATGAGGTAATATTGTCTTTTCTCCATTTTCACTTTCTTATGAAACTGACATCATAAGAATGATCTAACTATGCACTGTCAAAGTTATACATTAAACAGCAAAACAAAATGATCTAACGCAGGCCAACGCACTGACAGAGAAGTGAGTGAGTGAGAGAGAGAAGAACGAAATAAAGTTTTGTGTCTACGTACCTTTGCTGAAGAGACCTTGACATAAACAAGGATTGGAGCAAGTGAGGTCTTGTTCAGCTGCGTTGGATGGTTTATGGTGTCAGCATCCAGAACTACCAGCTGCAGAGGCCGTGCCAGCTCAAAGATCCTCTCAATCTCATTCTGAACCTCAACTAATACACACACACAGAAGGGTGAAGAGTGGACGAACACGGTGTACAGCGCCGCAGTCAGTCCTGTCATTCAGGCTACTTAACGTTTCTTAGGCAATTAATATCTTGGGGGATTTTCCTGTCACTGTTGTAATTCTTAGTAGCCCAGAACTCTGTACAGGTGCTGTGCCTATTCAATGATTATATGTCAGTTATGCAAATTAAACAGTGCTGAACTGAATTGGAATTGACATATTTCAGGTTTTTAAGTAAGCTTGCACGGGGCTGGGGGTGGGGGTGTTGAATGGTGATTGTAAAAGAGATTACTCAGAGTGCAATCACAAGGTCAGCCTGTAAGAATGTCTTTGATCTTAATCAAGCCAAACTAACAATCATAACAAGCTTCCTGGTCTCCCTGTCTGTCGTTCTCACACACTCTCTAAGGCCCTGGAACTGCCCCATGACTCTGATCTTAAACCCTTGAACACTTGAACTGATCTTACTACTCTTGAACCCTTGAACTGATCTTACTACTCTTGAACCCTTGAACCTATCTTAAACCCCAACTTTCATGTCTTGTTTTACAATATTAAGAAATAGTGATTATCTCCTAATTAAATGCACCCTAACAAAATTGAAAGGAAAACAAACCAAAAAGCCTCAAGACAAAAGCACTCACTTATGCTGGCGCTGGAGCGTTCAATGATGGCATGTTTACTGGGGTTATTGAGAACCGAGCGCTTGGCCAGAGAAATGTCCGCCATCACCCGCGTGATTGTTATCCTGGGTTGAGGAGAGAGAGAAAACCCAAATGAGCACATGAAGAAAGCTACTTTTCATAAGATATTCAACAAGAGGAAAAAAAAGCATGTCAGCAACAAAATGAATGCA
>NC_135224.1:22877950-22910450 GCF_052324685.1 Brachyhypopomus gauderio | reverse complement strand
ACTTGAACAAGCCAGTTTGCAGGCGGTGCTTTCGGAACATTTCAACGAAGGGCGCTAAAGCCTGGTTTATACTTGACGCGCCGCGAGCAGCGCGAGGGTCCGCGCGGCGAAAATGATGTAATCGCGGTAGCCTCGCGCGCTGTCAATTCGCGAGGTCGTGCACCTCTAAAGCTGGGCGTACACTGTACAATATTTTAAATCGTGTACTCAGCTCCAGCTCAAACTGTACGACTAAATCGCAGGGTTTAAAAATTCACAGCTCACGATTCATATACTCACACTATACGACCCGACGCTCTCATGCGATCTCACGAGGAGCGATTTGAATTTCAAACATGTTTGATATTCTTGCGACGCTGCGATTTCTGATCGGGAGTTGGTCGTGAGGTGTGAATCGCTCCTCGTTTACCTGTGCAAACTATACGATGCACGACACGCGATTGAGCCGAAACTCGGCCCGATCGAAAAAGAGTCGCACGAGTGAAAAATCGGCTGAAAATGGGCCAAAAATCGCACAGTGTACGCCCAGCTTAACTTAGCGCGTGCCGCAGCGCAATGAACAGTCATGTTTGTAGGGTTCATACACCAACAAGGTGGAATTAAAGCACTTGTATGTCACTTTCAAGGTCCATTTCAATATTTCCCAGCACGTTAAACTTTAGTTAAATACTCGAAATTATTCGCTTTTTTAAATGGTTGTTTATTTTCAAAACGCCCAATTTTAACGTCTTCACGTTCTCTCATGTTTCGTCCTGGAATTACAAGAGGCTCGTATTTGTTAACGTAACACAAGAGAACGGTTCAGTCAGACAGCTATTTGTTTCAAGCATTTTCAAGCACGCGGACAAGGTGTGCGGACTCGCGCGCTATGGTCACTCGCGAAAGTTTAAACCTAGCTTAACACAACAAATCTGGTCAAACACCTGAAGGCACGCATATTTGTACAAAACATTCCAAGAGGTTGGTGATTATTCCCATTTCTAGTATTATAGCATACAAAATTATGTGTCCGATTATGGTATCCTAGCAAATGTCATATTCTTGGTTTAAGAGCCGTAAGTGCGACAGCATACAGGGAGAAAAGAGTGATTGTACTACAATGGATCAATCTATGAATACTGAACTCTAATACTGAAGTTTTAGTTACTTAAAGAGTTAAAGTTGTTTAAAGTATACTTAAAATACACTTTTTGCACTAGCCTTTTTTAACTTCTAAATGTGAATTCCAGAGTGCACTACTATTATTTATGTTAATTTATATTAATGTGCAATTATTTATTTTTCTGTTTTAATGTGGTAGGGACTACACCGTTTATTTATTTGACATTTGTGAAACAAAATACAATATTCATTTGTTTGTTTATAAAAAATAAATAAAAAGCCTTTAAAACGGAAATGAGCACAGTATCTGACTTTGGTATCGGAAATCGTATCGAATTTCAATACTTTTTAAAGTATCGTATCGAAGTTGTAATTCTTAGTATCGTGACAACACTAACGCACACACACACCCACACCCGCACGCACACGCACCCACACACATAGCCACATGCACAACCAAACACACACACACGCACACACCCACGCACAAGCATATGCACACACGCACGCGCACACACACACCCGCACACACATGCACACACGCACACAGACACACACACACATGCACACACAAGCATACGCACACACGCACACACACACACACACACACACACACACACACACACACACACACACGCACACACACACACGCATACACACACGCGCACACGCACACACACACACACAGGCCATCCGGCCGCGTATGGCTCAGCATGGCCAATTAAGGCAATGAGAGGAGACTATTTAAAAGAGCTCTGCTAATGTATAAACGAACCCAGAGAAGGACAGAGGAGGTCGCGGGACAGAGAGAGAGGGAGAGAGAGAGAGAGAGACAGGGAGAAGGAGGAAGACAGAGAGAGAGAGAGAGAGAGAGAGACAGGGCGAAGGAGGAAGACAGAGAGAGAGAGAGGGAGAGACAGGGAGAAGGAGGAAGACAGAGAGAGAGAGAGACAGGGAGAGGGAGGAAGACAGAGAGAGAGAGAGACAGGGAGAGGGAGGAAGACAGGGAGAGAGAGAGGGAGAGACAGGGAGAAGGAGGAAGACAGAGAGAGAGAGAGAGACAGGGAGAAGGAGGAAGACAGAGAGAGAGAGACAGGGAGAAGGAGGAAGACAGGGAGAGAGAGGGAGACAGGGAGAAGGAGGAAGACAGGGAGAGAGAGGGAGAGACAGGGAGAGAAAGGAAGAGAGGGAGACTTTCTAAAGCTCTTACCTCCCCTCAAATTTTCGTTTCAGAAAGTCAAATAGCGCCTTTTGCATCATATCCGTTACCTGTAAGAAGAAACGGAGACGGTCATGTAAATATGCCTGAGAGCATCTGATCAGACACACAACATCACCATATGCATATCTCTATATGTATAAGACATTACCACCAACTTAAAGCCTTAACTATAAATGCTTTTTACATTATACTTAGTATAAAATATTATATACTTTCCATAACTAGGTCTGATGGTGTACAATTAATCTAAAGTGAATGTCTAGCATACAAATAACAATGAATCTCGGACATGGCCGGAAAAAAATATTAAGCCACTCCAGAGAATCACTGGAAATCCCATTTCAAGTGAGCTAATTTGATGCAAGTTTACGGCAGCTGATTTATGATCACAGTTGGTGCATCTGACCTCGTAACCCTTGAGAGAGGGTCCGATCAGGACCACGGGCCTCATGGCGGGCACCACGTCATACGGGGCAATGTGCTCCGGCTGCAGAGGACCGGAAAACACACATCATTCTCTCTCGCACAGTCAGACCAAAGACACTGCATCACGTGAGACACATAAACTACCACATTCAGTTGTGCTAGATATAAAACACACACACACACACACACACACACACACACACACACACACACACACACACACACACACACACACACACACACACACACACAAAGTATACCTGTGTTTCTTAGTCCCAATCCATTAAACACATGACGCAAGATGCTGTCCCTGTAGGTAACTGTGTGATAACTAGCTGATGATTTGTGGGTGTGCTGGATTAAGGCAAATGGAAATGTGTTGAACACAGGGGCCAGGGGGACCCCACACTGAGGCACAACAGGGAGCCACAACAAATTCAGGGATTTGTCCTTTGAGAGGAAAATCAGAAAAGGCCAGAAAAGCCATAAAAATTATTTCACTTCTATTAAACCACATTCTTAGCTGGGTGTCTGCATTATGCTGTTTGTAAGAGATGAATTAGTGAATACTTTTTTATCTCAAAGTTCAGGGATTAAGAACAGTTTATCACAAGTAATTCTGCAAGAGGCACAAACATAAACCATGTCTTCACCAGTCTGAGGGTCTGACATATGTACATGTGCCTTGGGGGAGATCTTCAATAAAGCAATGACTCCACGCTTCAGTGCATCTGTTCTCAATGTAAACAATATTCCTGAAACATTTAATTAATATTCTGTGATGTTTGATTACATTTTGTCGTTGGTTGCCATTCTGAATGAATGGCTCAGTCTGTAATTGGATCAGAATAATTAACTAGCTGAAACAGACACTTATCTATAAAAACCCTGGGCTCTGCCTTCAGAGACATTACAGTTGATTAAATATCACATAATAATTATGGAACAACTTGGGACTCCCTTACTAAATTATAATTTCTAAAAATAATCTTTATGAAGGGAAGGAAAATCCTCTGTCTTCACTGATCTTGCTTCATTGTGTAACAAAAGAAGTGACAAAAACTAAACCAGCAAAATCCAACATGAACATCACATGAATTTGCTAAAAGGAATGCAGTATAGACCTATATATATTTCTCTTATATTTAGAAGGTAGAGAAATGTGTTATTCCAGCATAACTAAATTAACCAAGGACTAAGACTTTGATAAAATAATATAGCACAAAACACATTTGGAATGGGATCTCCTGTCAAAACGACTGATTGGCGTACTGAGTAATACTGAAATAGTGAACACGCACACATGCCCTACACCCCCCATACTCAAACAGTGGCCCGCGGGCCGGGCTATCTATTTCTGGCCCGCGAGCTGTTTTGAAAAGTGTTTTTTTTTTTTTTGGAATCTTTTTTTTCAATCGCGCTATCCGCTCTTATTTTGAAATCGCGCACCGCGATCTCAAGACGATGCCGGGGATTGCCTTTATGGCAACAACAAACAGGTAGCAGACGCCCAAATGCGTTCACAATGCGTTCAAAATTGTGTTTTTTTTTTTTTTGTGAGAAAAAAAAACAAGCACTGAGGTCCAATTTTATGTTTTAAACACACACACACACACACACACACACACACACACACACACACACACACACACACACACACACACACACACACACACACAAACACACACAAACATACACAAATGCGCACATGCACACAGATTAAAGCAAAGCTTAGTTACAGACAAAGGCTACTGAAATGGGAAGAAACACACAGCAATGTAAAGACACCAGTGGAGCCTTGAAGGCAGAACGGGCCTGCAAGGCCTTATAGCAGCCTGACTTACCGCCTTCGGCTTCTGCGCTGCTTAGGAGAGAGGGAGAATGAGAGAGAGAGAGAAAGAGAGAAAGAAAGGAAGTGAAAAGATTTAGTGATAGAGAGAGGGAACAGCAGAGGGAATTGGGAGGACAGAGAGAGAGGGGGAGAGAAAGAACAACAGTGAAGGGGAAAAACAAAACAAGTGGTTAAAAACAAGCAAGCATGCTCATGGCTGTGGCGTGGACATACGGACGGCAGACAGACAGACGTAGAGGCAGGCGGGGCTCTGCGTGAGGCAGCACAGCCATACGGACGAGCACGGACGCTTGGGGGCGGGGCGGGCCCGTGACCACGGTTACCTTCTTAAAGAAGGGCATTCGTTTCTCGCGGGCTAAGGGGGATATGACTGGGGTGGGGCTGGCTTTGGGGGAGCGCTGCTGGGGAGGAGGGTCAGGCTCCTCTGGATCTAAGCCGGCAGTGTCTATGTCCACGGCAACACACACACACACACACACACACACACACACACACACACACACACACACACACACACACACATTCCATTATGTATGGGGCTCTAAGAAGGGTGTGCACAAAACGAACCAGTGGATACACCATAAATTGAACCCATCAGTATTTTAGTGGAGGATTATATTAATTTTGTTGCAGAACTCAGCAAACAAATATAACACTAAACAAAATAAACAGCACATCCCTATACTGCCGAAGGTTCAGTGACAGTGCAGCAGTGTGGCTAATGTTAGCACCCACGTGTAGACAAGTGACTGCTGTATTCTGAAACAAACCCAAGTTAGCTAGACTAACCTGCTGGCCACTTTGAAGTTAACCTTTATGTTAGTCAGTCAAAATATTTCTAAAAGCAAGCCAATCACAGCACCGTTTGTAGAACCCCGTTTTAAACATACAGAACTTAACTGCTCATTTAGCTTGAGCACATATTAATAAAAACATTAGAATCTGAATGATATAATGAGGTTTAGTATGTAACTTAATCTGAGGATGTATTGACTTACGAGAGTTTTGAGCCAGCTGTGCTATATTGGCCAAGGATTTACTACATAGAAGGAGAGAGAGAGAGAGAGAGAGAGAGAGAGAGAGAGAGAGAGAGAGAGAGAGAGAGAGAAAGCAAATTAGTGACATATTATCATGGGGATGCAGGGATAAGCATTATTGCAGAATTCTGAAGAAATACAAGTCTGTAGAAATGCATATAAGGTAGGTGTGTGTATATGTATGTGTGTGTGTGTGTGTGTGTATGTGTGTGTGTGTGTGTGTGTGTGTGTGTGTGTGTATGTGTGTGTGTGTGTGTGTGTGTGTGTGTGAGTGTGTGTGTATATGTATGTGTGTGTGTGTGTGTGTGTGTGTGTGTGTATGTGTGTGTGTGTGTGTGTGTGTGTGTGTGTGTGTGTGTGTGTGAGTGTGTGTGTATATGTATGTGTGTGTGTGTGTGTGTGTGTGTGTGTGTGTGTATATGTATGTGTGTGTGTGTGTGTGTGTGTGTGTATGTGTGTGTGTGTGTGTGTGTGTGTGTGTGTGTGTGTGTGTGTGTGTGTGTGTGTGTGTACCTGGGGAGCAATTGGTTTTTTTTTACTCGTGCCTCCTGGTATGTGTTTGCAGTTTCTAACTTCACTGGACTGGGGATAAAACCGATGTCACTCCCCTCCTTCACCAAGCGACCAATCCACCATTCATTATTATACTTCTGTAATACAGACAGATCCACCATTCATTATTATACTTCTGTAATACAGACAGATCCACCGTTCATTATTATACTTCTGTAATACAGACAGATCCACCATTCATTATTATACTTCTGTAATACAGACAGATCCACCATTCATTATTATACTTCTGTAATACAGACAGATCCACCATTCATTATTATACTTCTGTAATACAGACAGATCCACCATTCATTATTATACTTCTGTAATACAGACAGATCCATCATTCATTATTATACTTCTGTAATACAGACAGATCCACCGTTCATTATTATACTTCTGTAATACAGACAGATCCTCTGTTCATTATTATACTTCTGTAATACAGACAGATCCACCATTCATTATTATACTTCTGTAATACAGACAGATCCATCATTCATTATTATACTTCTGTAATACAGACAGATCCACCGTTCATTATTATACTTCTGTAATACAGACAGATCCATCATTCATTATTATACTTCTGTAATACAGACAGATCCACCGTTCATTATTATACTTCTGTAATACAGACAGATCCTCTGTTCATTATTATACTTCTGTAATACAGACAGATCCTCTGTTCATTATTATACTTCTGTAATACAGACAGATCCAACATTCATTATTATACTTCTGTAATACAGACAGATCCACCATTGATTATTATACTTCTGTAATACAGACAGATCCACCATTCATTATTATACTTCTGTAAAACTTTTGCAGTGCAGATAGACAGAGCATATCATTATTACAAACATCATAAAAATATTATTATTTTTATTTATATATTTTTATATTAATAAACACAAGTTTCTAATACCAGTCAAGCAAATAACACATCCAAGCATGTATGTTTTCAAGGCTGACCTCCTTAACATGTAGATACTCTTTAGGTTCAAAAGAGATTGCCATGCCAGGCACAGGGACGTTATCCTTGGGGCTAGCATTGTAGCCAATGTTTGTCCGAACAGCAAATGCAACAGGCCTCATCTGCACAGGGTGGATAGGGACGAAACAGCAACAAAAAGAAGAGGGAGAGACCTGGTGAGGGCTTGCTTTATCAGTACATTCACAGGTGGTGACCAGTTTCACAGAGTCCGTTTCTTCATCTCATACGCAAAAGCTACCTAAAGAAAATCATCAATACAAGAACTTATAACAATGGCATTGAGGCAACAACTTTCATGATTAGGACAGGGTTGCCAACTCTCACGCAATGAGCGTGAGACACACACATTTGACCGTCTTCACACGCTCACACGCCACACTTTTGATATCTCACGCTGAAAAAAAAAAAACGAGTTTATTTACCTCTGATCCACATCTATGATTCAATGAGTTACTAGTTCGCTCTGACGCTAACAACTAGCTACTAAGTACTTTATCTGCTAGCTAGTGGATGAAGTGACCAAACCTAAAAGAGCTACATTTTCCCCACTTGGACATGGCATTTCCGATGGTGCTAAGTGGTTTGGTGTTCACTCTTATTTTGGTTTTGTCCCTGCCATTCCTAGTGATCACCTGTCTTTCATTTTTCTGTAATCATTTGAAGTAGTTGTGTTTGTCTTCCTGCCTTAGTTTGTCAGTAATTTGGTGAAAATCGTCTATGGTTTCATTATGTATTCTGGTTTTGTCTCTTGATCTAGCAAGTTGACCCAGTTAATGCAAATTTGATTACCCTTAATGAACATAATTTATCTGAGCACTTGCATCCAGCCTCACTTTCCTCCTCGTTACGGAATGACAGAGCGACAAAAGACACAACAAGTGAGCAATGTCCCTGTTTATGGATCTGTCATTATTGCAAAACCCTAACACTGAAGATTAAAAATCTCCAACATTGCTGTACTGGGAAGGGTAATTTCCTTCATGCTGCAGGACCAAGGGCTCATTGTAGGTTAGAGAAGTCCCTGACCATGATTCATCTCTTGGACTTAGTCTACGATGGAAGTTCAGGTGGGTGCCATGATGTTTCTCTTTGGTGCCAGCACTATTTTAAGTTCACATGGCACATGAAGTTTGTCTTCTGTCTGATTAAGGGAGTGCAGGGGATCATGGTGTCAGAAACCTTGCATGGTTTTATATGCATTTTGCTGGGGTGCATCTCCAGTCCCACAACCAATTGTCTCTGTTCCTGCAGTGCTGCTGTGCATTCACTTTGCCAAGCCTCCAGCCTGACACCCACGGTTCCTGGCTGCCCGTCCAGGCCTGATGTCTGTGGTCCTGACTGCCATGGTCCCAACAGTTTTGCCAGACACCACACAGTCCTGTTCACATAGATGCCCTGTCCTCTGCAGGAATAGGCTTTGTGCCTCCGGGCTAGCCACTCCTTCTCTGGTGCCTGCATGGGGGAGACTGCTGGCCTTGGGGTAAACTCATTGTCTGTTTCTGTTCCTGTGTCTCTCGTGTCTGAGGTCTTAGTTGTGGAAGATGCTGCTCTTTCTCTTGCCTCCTTTTTCCACCACGACAATTCCTTGCTCCTTAGAGGACATCATTCCCATGTGCTGCTCCCTCGAGGGCAAGGGCACACCCTCAACCCTACAACCTCAACCCTCAACCCCACACCCTCAACCCTACAACCTCAACCCTCAACCCCACACCCTCAACTCTACAACCTCAACCCTCAACCCCACACCCTCCACCCTACACCCTCAACCTCAACCCTACACCCTCAGCCCTACAACCTCAACCCTCAACCCCACACCCTCAACTCTACAACCTCAACCCTCAACCCTCAACCTCAACCCTACACCCTCAGCCCTCAACCTGAACCCTACACCCTCAACCCCACACCCTCAACCCTACAACCTCAACCCTCAACCCCACACCCTCAACCCTACAACTTCAACCCTCAACCCCACACCCTCAACTCTACAACCTCAACCCTCCAACCCTCAACCCTACACCCTCAACCTCAACCCCACACCCTCAATCCTAAAACCTCAACCCTCAACCTCAATCCTACACCCTCAACCCTACACCCTCAACCCCACACCCTCAACCCTACAACCTCAACCCTCAACCTCAATCCTACACCCTCAACCCTACACCCTCAACCCCACACCCTCAACCCTGCAACTTCAACCCTCAACCCTACACCCTCAACCTCAACCCTACACCCTCAACCCTACACCCTCAACCCCACACCCTCAACCCTACACCCTCAACCCTACACCCTCAACCCTCAATTTGTGGATAATGAGTCTTGCACTCAGCACCTGCATCCAGACTCACCTTTCTCCACCTTGCATGATCATGGAGGCAACAAAGGGTGTGATATCAGAAAAAAGCGACACGTTCACCCAGTATAAGGAGCACAGGAACACCAGTGCTAGAGATGCTGCACAAACAGTTTTTTCAGTAACTTGACAGGTGACAGGGCCAAGTTCCTCGTTCTGATATTGGTTTTGTGCATTCATACCGAGAATGCTGCTGTATAGTATATTATCACATACAGGTGGGGGGTGAGAGAGAAGACACGAGCTGAAGCAAACAGGTAAGCATATTTTCCAGCTCCACCCTAGAAGTCTTAGGGGTAGTGGAGGTTCATGGGGCATTAGGGCATGTCTGGCTCAACCAGCACATCCAACCAGATGTGAAATAGGGCACATTTCTCAATACAGCAGCGTTTTTGGATGATCTAAGGCAGGGATGTCAAAGTCAAATACACCGAGGGCCAAAAAACCTAATTTGCTACAAGCCGAGGGCCGGACTGGTTCAATGTTTATTAAAACATATTGAAATGATTGCACATAGCCTATTGAACCAAGACCCAACACAGTGTATACTATTTAATGCTTAAATGAATAAAGCAATATTTTCTTATGGATCTGTCAGTAATTTCAAGTGAAAACATTTTTCAACAAGGAAACAGATAAAAACAAACTTCCTTCAAAGAAAACATGTCCTGTACGTAAAATTAATAAAGTAATAAAGGTTTGAAAAGTGCTGGAATTTAGGCTAAAGTACTTGAAAATGCTTGAAATTGTAACGACTTCGTTTCACAACAAATGTATTACGTTAACAAATACGAGCCTCTTGTAATTCCAGGACAAAACATGAGAGAACGTGAAGACGTTAAGATTGGGCGTTTTGAAAATAAACAACCATTAAATAATGTGAATAAAAAAGCGAATTATTTCGAATCATTTCGACTATATGTATAAATATCTAACTTAATTAAGTTTAACTGGTGCGCGCAGTTACAAAATTCGAGAGGTGCACGACCTTGCGAATCGACAGCGTGCGACGCCCTCGCGCACGGGCGGAGCCACTGCGATTGCGTCATTTTCGCCGCGCAGACCCTCGCCGCTTGTGTGCGCTGCAGTGACTTCACGGGCTACCGTTGCATTGTGGGGAATGTAGTGTTTGTGCGTGCAAAACACCATCGGGCGGCTGTGGCCTGCGGGCCGGTTCTAATAGTAATTAAATATCATCCAGGGGGCCATAGATAATCAATTCGCGGGCCGGATCTGGCCCGCGGGCCTTGACTTTGACATATGTGATCTAAGGAGTTGGAAGGTCAGAATCCCATTAACACATTGACAACAGATTTCAAAACTACTAACGGCTCACATGAAGAAAAATGTATGCGAAGCTTGAAGAATATTAATTTACTGAACATTCAGCAGGAATTAGAATGACATATCTATCCATGACATATCCTCTGCCACCTACAATTATCTATAAACAGAAAAGGATGGTCCCTGTCTCTTCATCTGATCATGTTTGCAAAAAGCTGGGTAGAGAGTGAGGACTTAGCATTAAAGAGCCAAAAAAACTAATAAAATCAATTGTAACAAAATGTGAATATAAAATTAACATATTCTAGGTGACAAAAGCACAAATACACTATATTGCCAAAAGTATTCGCTCACCCATCCAAATGATCAGAATCAGGTGTTCCAATCATTTCCATGGCCATAGGTGTAAAAAATTAAGCGCCTAGGCATGCGGACAAACATTTTTACAAGAATTTATGAAAGAATGCGTCGCTCTCAGTGAATTCCAGTGTGGAACTGTGTTAGGATGCCACCTGTGCAACAAATCCAGTCGTGAAATTACCTCACTCCTTAATATTCCAGTCAACTGTCAGCTGTATTATACGAAAATTGAAGTGTTTTGGAAATTACAGCAACTCAACCACGAAGTGGTAGGCCACGTAAACTGACGGAGTGGGGTCAGCAGAGGTCGCCAACTTTCTGCAGAGTCAAAATCGCTACAGACATCCAAACTTCATGTGGCCTTCAGATTAACTCTAGAACAGTGTGCAGAGAGCTTCATGGAATGGGTTTCCATGGTCGAGCTGCTGAATCCAAGTGATACATCACCAAGTGCAATGCAAAGTGTCGGATGCAGTGGTGTAAAGCACGTCGCCACTGGACTCTAGAGCAGTGGAGACGCGTTCTCTGGAGTGACGAATCACGCTTCTCCATCTGTCATCCTGAAACCCATCTGGGTTTGGCGGGTGCCAGGAGAACGGTACTTGTCTGACTGCATTGTGCCAAGTGTAAAGTCTGGTGGAGAGGGGATTATGGTGTGGGGCTGTTTTTCAGGAACTGGGCTTGGCCCCTTAGTTTCAGTAAAAGGAATTCTGAATGCTTCAGCATACCAAGACATTTTGGACAATTCCATGGTCCCAACATTGTGGCAACAGTTTGGAGCTGGCCCCTTCCTCTTCCAACATGACAAAGCAAAGTCATGTGGGTCCATAAAGCAAGGTCCATAGAAATACAAGGTCCACAAAGACAAGGATTGCAGAGTCTGGTGTGGATGAACTTGACTGGCCTGAACCGAGTCTTGACCTCAACTCAATAGAACACCTTTGGGATGAATTAGAGCGGAGACTGAGAGTCAGGCCTTCTCGACCAACATCAGTATGTGACCTCACTAATGCGCTTCTGGAAGAATGGTCAAAAATCCCCATAAACACACACCTAAACCTTGTGGACAGCCTTCCCAGAAGAGCTGAAGCTGTTCTAGCTGCAAAGGGTGGACCAACGTCATATTGAACCCTATGGATTAGGAATGGGATGTCACTTAAGGTCATATGTGAGTCAAGGAAGGTGAGCGAATACTTCTGGCAATATAGTGTATATAAACACTTGTGCAAAAGTACAAAAGTGTAGAAAGAGTAGAGACAATCACATACACACTATTCATACGCACAAGCGCAGGATCGTGCATGTGAGAGTGAGTATATGAAAGTACAGGCCATGGTGGAATAGTACAGGCTCTACACCGTGAGGGTCTGTAGAAAGAAACAGTCCCTGAGCAGGCTGGTTCAAGTTTGTATGAACTGCATACCAGATGGCAGCAGCAAGAACATACTGTGCTTTGGGTCTCTTCGGACGATCTGTACTGTAGACCCACTTATGGAGATGGATATGTGGTCCAATTCCTGTTTCCTAAAGTCAGCTTCTTGGTCTTATTGCTGTTGAGTGAGAGGTTATTCTCCTAACACCAGTCTGTCAGAGAAGTGGCCTCCTCTCTACAGACTGCCCTGACCTCATCAGAGATCAGACCTACTATTGTTGTGTCATCAGCTAATGTAATGACAATGTTGGAGCTGTGAGTGGTGTACAGGACAGGACTGAGCTCCATGGGATGCTGCTGTATGGAGAGTCAGTGAGGAGGAGGTGGTGCTGCATCTTCTTACCACCTGACGATGACCTTACAGAAAGTCCAGGATCCAGCTGAAGATCAGATCCAGATCTAGAGCATAGAACTTTGTGTCAAGCTTCTAGGGGATTTGATACTGAATGCATAGCTACAAATAGCACTCTCACATATGTGTCTTGTCCAGACATGAAAGGCCAGTGTGAGGTCAGTGGCATCATCTGAGGATCTGTGCAGAGACAAACTGTGATAGGAAGTGAGGTGCAGATGAATTTTATATCCAGCCTCTCAGGGCTCTTGATTATGCTGGAGGTTAGAGCAACAACAGGTTAAAACAGTCACTCAGACAGGTTACAGTGCTTGCCTTGTACCAGAAGAATAGTGGCCAGTTTGAAACACATAGGAACCATAGACAGTGGTTACTCCAGCTAGCTGATCTATGCATACTTTGAGCAGGTGTCCAGGGATTTTTTTTCTGGGCCAGATGCTTTATTATTATCATTATGTCTTTATTAGCCTAAAGGATCTATGCATATCAGGTACGAGATGTGAGAGACGTCCTCGGCGTGACTGTGTCTTTTTCACAGATCTCGCTGTGATCCACTTCAAAATGCGTTCAGCTATTCCGGGAGCGTGGTGGTGCTGTTAGTCATGTGGTGCGTTTCCCCCTTGAAGTCTGTTATATTGTTCAGCTCCAGCTACATACTCCTCATCTTGGTGATGTTGAATTGATGCTTCTACGTTAGCTCTGTACACATGCATTTGGAGTACTGGCTTTTTTCTATACTTCATCATGTTGCTGAGTGTAGAAAGGGTACAGACAATGGACCTAGAAACAGCTATTTGTGCATTCAGTGCTTTGCTGTGGTTCTTATCATCTATGTCAGGGGTAATCAATTAAATCTTTCCGCGGTCCATTTTTGGCAGATAGCTCAGACCTTAGGTCCGGGTCCGCGGTGGCGAACGAAAGTTGTTGGGGGGGGTGGAGAACGAAAGTTGTTGAGCGGGGGGGGGGGGGGCAACGTAACACTCAAATGGGTGGTGAACGTAACACTCGTCTGGAAATAAATTCTCCGGTTTAAAATATAGTCTCCCGTTAAAATTAATTTGGCATTTGGGTCCGTATCCAGTTAATCAGGAATGTGATTGGGTCCGGACAGGACGGCGTTCGGGTCCGGATCCGGACCGCGGTCCGCCATTTGGTGATACCTGATCTATGTACTCGTCAATGTTGTTGGTTGAGGCTGTCCAGAATATCTCCTAGTCTGATCAAAACAATCCTGAAGGATAGAGTCTGATTAGTCTGACCAGCATCTGACCTCCTTGATGGTGATCCTGATGAAGGAGTAATCTGATTTGCCTAAGAGAGGATTGGGCAAACCTCTGCGTGCTTACTGGAAAGAGGTATATCACTGGTCTAGTGTCTTTCCATCCGTTACAGATGATATGATGGAAATAATTGGGAGATATTCGGCAGGTTTGCTCTGTTAAAGTCCCCAGCAACAATGATGGTGGCCTCAGGGTGTGCAGCTTCCTGCATGTTAATAGCCTTGTATAGTTTTCTGAGTGGCAGGTGGATGTCAAACTTTGGGGGTATGAATACTGCAGTGGTGACAAGTCCTGAAAATTCTCCGAGTATCTACAGTGGCTCGTCCTCAGAGATCCATGTTTCCATAAGGCAGATTATGTATCAGTCATCTTCCTGATCGGCTCCCTTGGTTCACTGGGTTTGTTGTCTAAGGACCATTCAGTGTTTGTGATGTGAGTTGTCTAAGGACCATTCATTGTCTGTGATGTGAGTTGTCTAAGGACCATTCAGTGTCTGTGATGTGAGTTGTCTAAGGACCATTCAGTGTCTGTGATGTGAGTTGTCTAAGGACCATTCAGTGTCTGTGATGTGAGTTGTCTAAGGACCATTCAGTGTCTGTGATGTGAGTTGTCTAAGGACCATTCAGTGTCTGTGATGTGAGTTGTCTAAGGACCATTCAGTGTCTGTGATGTGAGTTGTCTAAGGACCATTCAGTGTCTGTGATGTGAGTTGTCTAAGGACCATTCAGTGTCTGTGATGTGAGTGCCGTCTTGTCTCTCCTGCTCCTTCTCTGGCGTCTGCTTCCTCAGCCTCGCGGCACAAATGCAAACAAAAATCTATCATTTGCAAACAACCAATCAGCACTCAGAAACTGAAAGTTCAATTTTCGGTAGTCTGATGTCATATATAAAGTTGCTGTCATATACAGAAGTGCTGTCAAAGGTGCTGATGACACCTAATGCAAAAATGCATCAGATAAACACAATAAACAAAATACTACTTAATGCTGAGGGAGCTTCCAATGCAGCTGCGTCATACTCAGCAGTATCTTCTGATGGTATAATTCTGTCTAGAAATGGAATCAATCTCTATAGAAACTGTCACAAAATAGCATCAACTAGATAGTGAAAGATGGTCTTGAAAACCATGTGAAGGTCTAATGTATTTAATTGATATTAATGCTCAGTCAAGTAGTAATTGTGAAATAAGTGTGTAACTGGGGAGCAAAACAATTTTTTTTTTACTCGTGCCTCCTGGTATGTGTTTGCAGTTTCTAACTTCACTGGACTGGGGATAAAACCGATGTCACTCCCCTCCTTCACCAAGCGACCAATCCACCATTCATTATTATACTTCTGTAATACAGACAGATCCACCATTCATTATTATACTTCTGTAATACAGACAGATCCACCATTCATTATTATACTTCTGTAATACAGACAGATCCACCATTCATTATTATACTTCTGTAATACAGACAGATCCACCATTCATTATTATACTTCTGTAATACAGACAGATCCATCATTCATTACTATACTTCTGTAATACAGACAGATCCATCATTCATTATTATACTTCTGTAATACAGACAGATCCACCATTCATTATTATACTTCTGTAATACAGACAGATCCACCATTCATTATTATACTTCTGTAATATAGACAGATCCACCGTTCATTATTATACTTCTGTAATACAGACAGATCCATCATTCATTACTATACTTCTGTAATACAGACAGATCCATCATTCATTATTATACTTCTGTAATACAGACAGATCCACCGTTCATTATTATACTTCTGTAATACAGACAGATCCATCATTCATTACTATACTTCTGTAATATAGACAGATCCATCATTCATTACTATACTTCTGTAATACACAGATCCACCATTCATTACTATACTTCTGTAATACAGACAGATCCACCATTCATTATTATACTTCTATAATACAGACAGATCCACCATTCATTATTATACTTCTATAATACAGACAGATCCACCGTTCATTATTATACTTCTGTAATATAGACAGATCCACCATTGATTATTATACTTCTGTAATACAGACAGATCCACCATTCATTATTATACTTCTGTAATATAGACAGATCCACCATTGATTATTATACTTCTGTAATACAGACAGATCCACCATTCATTATTATACTTCTGTAATATAGACAGATCCACCATTGATTATTATACTTCTGTAATACAGACAGATCCACCATAGATTATTATACTTCTGTAATACAGACAGATCCACCGTTCATTATTATACTTCAGTAATACAGACAGATCCACCGTTCATTATTATACTTCTGTAATACAGACAGATCCACCGTTCATTATTATACTTCTGTAATGCAGACAGATCCACCATTCATTATTATATTTCTGTAATACAGACAGATCCACCATTCATTATTATACTTCTGTAATACAGACAGATCCACCATTCATTATTATACTTCTGTAATATAGACAGATCCACCGTTCATTATTATACTTCTGTAATATAGACAGATCCACCATTCATTATTATACTTCTGTAATATAGACAGATCCACCATTGATTATTATACTTCTGTAATACAGACAGATCCACCATTGATTATTATACTTCTGTAATACAGACAGATCCACCGTTCATTATTATACTTCAGTAATACAGACAGATCCACCGTTCATTATTATACTTCTGTAATACAGACAGATCCACCGTTCATTATTATACTTCTGTAATACAGACAGATCCACCATTCATTATTATATTTCTGTAATACAGACAGATCCACCATTCATTACTATACTTCTGTAATACAGACAGATCCACCATTGATTATTATACTTCTGTAATACAGACAGATCCACCATTGATTATTATACTTCTGTAATACAGACAGATCCACTGTTCATTATTATACTTCTGTAATACAGACAGATCCACCGTTCATTAGTATACTTCTGTAATACAGACAGATCCACTGTTCATTATTATACTTCTGTAATATAGACAGATCCACCATTGATTATTATACTTCTGTAATACAGACAGATCCACCATTCATTATTATACTTCTGTAATATAGACAGATCCACCATTGATTATTATACTTCTGTAATACAGACAGATCCACCATTGATTATTATACTTCTGTAATACAGACAGATCCACCATTGATTATTATACTTCTGTAATACAGACAGATCCACCATTCATTATTATACTTCTATAATACAGACAGATCCACCATTCATTATTATACTTCTGTAATACAGACAGATCCAACATTCATTATTATACTTCTGTAATACAGACAGATCCACCATTCATTATTATACTTCTGTAATACAGACAGATCCACCATTCATTATTATACTTCTGTAATACAGACAGATCCACCGTTCATTATTATACTTCTGTAATACAGACAGATCCACCATTGATTATTATACTTCTGTAATACAGACAGATCCTCTGTTCATTATTATACTTCTGTAATACAGACAGATCCTCTGTTCATTATTATACTTCTGTAATACAGACAGATCCACCGTTCATTATTATACTTCTGTAATACAGACAGATCCTCTGTTCATTATTATACTTCTGTAATACAGACAGATCCTCTGTTCATTATTATACTTCTGTAATACAGACAGATCCTCTGTTCATTATTATACTTCTGTAATACAGACAGATCCTCTGTTCATTATTATACTTCTGTAATACAGACAGATCCACCATTCATTATTATACTTCTGTAATACAGACAGATCCTCTGTTCATTATTATACTTCTGTAATACAGACAGATCCTCTGTTCATTATTATACTTCTGTAATACAGACAGATCCTCTGTTCATTATTATACTTCTGTAATACAGACAGATCCACCATTCATTATTATACTTCTGTAATACAGACAGATCCTCTGTTCATTATTATACTTCTGTAATACAGACAGATCCTCTGTTCATTATTATACTTCTGTAATACAGACAGATCCACTGTTCATTATTATACTTCTGTAATACAGACAGATCCTCTGTTCATTATTATACTTCTGTAATACAGACAGATCCTCTGTTCATTATTATACTTCTGTAATACAGACAGATCCACTGTTCATTATTATACTTCTGTAATACAGACAGATCCTCTGTTCATTATTATACTTCTGTAATACAGACAGATCCTCTGTTCATTATTATACTTCTGTAATACAGACAGATCCACTGTTCATTATTATACTTCTGTAATACAGACAGATCCACTGTTCATTATTATACTTCTGTAATATAGACAGATCCACCATTGATTATTATACTTCTGTAATACAGACAGATCCACCATTCATTATTATACTTCTGTAATATAGACAGATCCACCATTGATTATTATACTTCTGTAATACAGACAGATCCACCATTGATTATTATACTTCTGTAATACAGACAGATCCACCATTGATTATTATACTTCTGTAATACAGACAGATCCACCATTCATTATTATACTTCTATAATACAGACAGATCCACCATTCATTATTATACTTCTGTAATACAGACAGATCCAACATTCATTATTATACTTCTGTAATACAGACAGATCCACCATTCATTATTATACTTCTGTAATACAGACAGATCCACCATTCATTATTATACTTCTGTAATACAGACAGATCCACCGTTCATTATTATACTTCTGTAATACAGACAGATCCACCATTGATTATTATACTTCTGTAATACAGACAGATCCTCTGTTCATTATTATACTTCTGTAATACAGACAGATCCTCTGTTCATTATTATACTTCTGTAATACAGACAGATCCACCGTTCATTATTATACTTCTGTAATACAGACAGATCCTCTGTTCATTATTATACTTCTGTAATACAGACAGATCCTCTGTTCATTATTATACTTCTGTAATACAGACAGATCCTCTGTTCATTATTATACTTCTGTAATACAGACAGATCCTCTGTTCATTATTATACTTCTGTAATACAGACAGATCCACCATTCATTATTATACTTCTGTAATACAGACAGATCCTCTGTTCATTATTATACTTCTGTAATACAGACAGATCCTCTGTTCATTATTATACTTCTGTAATACAGACAGATCCTCTGTTCATTATTATACTTCTGTAATACAGACAGATCCACCATTCATTATTATACTTCTGTAATACAGACAGATCCTCTGTTCATTATTATACTTCTGTAATACAGACAGATCCTCTGTTCATTATTATACTTCTGTAATACAGACAGATCCACTGTTCATTATTATACTTCTGTAATACAGACAGATCCTCTGTTCATTATTATACTTCTGTAATACAGACAGATCCTCTGTTCATTATTATACTTCTGTAATACAGACAGATCCAACATTCATTATTATACTTCTGTAATACAGACAGATCCACCATTCATTATTATACTTCTGTAATACAGACAGATCCACCATTCATTATTATACTTCTGTAATACAGACAGATCCAACATTCATTATTATACTTCTGTAATACAGACAGATCCTCTGTTCATTATTATATTTCTGTAATACAGACAGATCCTCTGTTCATTATTATACTTCTGTAATACAGACAGATCCTCTGTTCATTATTATACTTCTGTAATACAGACAGATCCACCATTCATTATTATACTTCTGTAATACAGACAGATCCTCTGTTCATTATTATACTTCTGTAATACAGACAGATCCACCACTGATGTAACTAAGGAAGAGGGAATGAGCAGATAGGCATGATCAGCATGGCACGAGCACAGTGTCATTAACATCCACAGCATGGTCCTGCACACACACTCACATACACACTTACACACACACCCACACACACAATTAATTATAGGTATGCCTAACAGAGGACATTGTGTCCACTATTGGCACGGGCGATGGAGGCCCGCTGGTGAATCATACACTCACGTCACCTCCCTCTCTGCTCTGGATGATTGGTGAAGACAGCTGCTATCAGCGTCTCTCCTTTCTTCAATATCTCTCTTCTCCCTCCCTTCCAGTTCCTTTACAGGTTCCTTTAAGACCCCATTCCCATCCTTACTCCTCTACAACCAAATGTGTACATCGTCTTCACAAGTAAAGGATATTCTCTGGCTATTGAAATAACTTCCAATAGTTATCAATGAACATACAATATAACTTGTGATTCTTAAGGTGATACAATAATATGATTCTTTACCACTACAATGGCCACTTTTCCTTCTACCTCTGCTTTTCTAACACTCCATCTGTTATGCAACACGTTTCCATAATGTATGCAGTATTGACAATACTGAGAGATAGACAGCATGAGGGAGTGTAGTTTGTGTGTATGTGTGTGTGCGTATGACTGTGGTGAAGAGACAGGGAGAGAGAGAGAGACAGAGGGGATCAGATCTCTCCATCCATTGTCATTTGCCTACTCTGCTATCCAAACAATTCTGAATAGTAGACATGGGTCATTCACATAGTTAAAAACTGAAAACAGATGGCAATATGGCATCCATGACATGCAACATTATACATCAGTTAAATTGAATAAATGTTGAAAATTTCTAACTGATGAACAGTAAAAAAAAGCCATAGTATAAATATAAATAACTGGGAACTTTTTTTTTTTTTTGGGGGGGGGGGGGGGGGGGGGGGGGGGTTTGGCTTGAGTTATCAGATGTGTGTATGTGTTTCTATGCATGTTTAGGAAAGATGTGAAAAATATGGCTGTTTCCCTGTACAAACATGGATAATGAATACATTTTTATTCCTGTCCCCATGCCTATACGCTGGTGGACATCTGGACTTGCTATGAATATTTATGTGTCTGTTGCATTTTTCATAAGAGATTGATGGCCAGAGCTAAATTTAACATACTGGAGAAAATGTAGAGACAAAAAAAATAGAGGACTGATGGAGGTAGAAAAAAAGAAAGCATGACTGAGAAAAAGTCTTTGTGTGTATTCACGCGCATGCGCATATGTGCGTGTGGGAGTTGGGAGTGTGTGCGTGCATGTGTGAAAATTAGCAGAGCTTTGAACACCTGCATCATTTTCCCTCTCAGAAAGCTCTTTAGAAAGCTTTTTCCAAAAAAACTCCAAATGACCTGAGGTAACTGAAAACTGTGTCTAATCTCCTGTGTGTATGTGGTGGTGGTGGTGGTGGTGGTGGGGGGGGGGGGGGGGGGGGTGTTGAGTGTGAGTTGGGGGTGAGTTTTTGTGAGTGTCAACTGAATACTGGGGGATAGGGTTGGGAAAGTGAGATTACTTGCATAGGAAAAAGGATTTGTGTGGCTGCCTGCATTTGAGAAAGAAAAACAAGTGATACAAAAAAATTAGTCTGCGGCAGTCAGACGTAACTATGGCAAATATTAAGGAGGTGGTTAAACTGGACGATGTCCAGACGATGTCCGATGCTGTAATCTGCTCTGGCCCCATCCCAATGCGGCGTGACAATGAGCAATACAGCAGGCTCACATCGTTAAACCACTGGATGTCCAAGTGGTGCTTTGAAAATCAAGTGGGCTATATTGATAAAGTTTGAGGGCAAGCCTGGTCTCTTAGGCAAGGATGGTGTCCACCCCACTTTCCTGCAGCATAGCCCATAGCCTGTTAGTTAATCAGAGTAGTATTAGGAGCTGCTGATAATCCAGAGTCATGACCATGCTGCAGACAAACAGGCTAAACCGACTGTCTGCGAGCTGCCAAGAGGCGCCACCAAGTTCCCAAAGAACAGAGAGTTAAGGTTCAATTAAATCATAGGAAAATTGTCCGTCCTAATATTCAAACTAATATTCTAATAACTACTACTAATAAACTAATAACCAATTAATAACTAAGATTCAAACCTCGCATCAGATTATTAGTAGCAATATGACTGATCTTAAAATCCGATTACTCAATATATGTAACTAAGCTATGTACATAGACCAAGATTGTCAAGCAGAAATTCTTTAGAAAATAATCAGAGACACTTTGATATCTCCAGTTACTTTGAGATGCTGTCTATAAACAACTAATCCATCTACAAATAAAAACGCATTTTCCCTGATTTGTCACGTAGGGCAACGCCCCCTCTCGTAGCTGTCACTCTGGGTTCCCTCATGTCCGTGTTCCCTGCCTGTTTGTCCCGCCCTGCTCGTTGGTTTTGATGGATTCCTTGTTTGTTACCACGCCCCTGTGTCATTGTCATCACCTGTCCCTAGTTTAGTCCTGTGTATATTAGTCCCTGTGTCTCCCAGGTCTAGTTGTCGGTCTTTTTGTTATGCCTGTGAGTTGTCTGATCTCGTTCTTCGTGAGTACTGCCGTGTTTGCGCCTTGTGTTACCCGTCACCCGTGTATTTTGCCTGTCCTTCCGTAGTCAGTCTGCCTTGTTGTTTTCTTTGTCCGTGTTCATGCCTGTGTACATTTCATGTCAGGATTGCCACCCCGTTATGACCCATGCCCGTGACTACAACTCTGCCTATGGAATTTCCTGTAATAAATCTCGCTCTCCTCAGCGCTTGTGTCCGCCTCCCTGTTCTGCCCCGCGCAGATCGTTACATAAAGACCGAACTAACAAGGACACAGCGAGGGAGCGAGACTCTGGTGAGTTTAATCGCTGTGATGAGATGTTGGCTGGTTCGGTCCAGTTCAACTCTCCGATATCGCAGCGTGAACGAACCAGAGACAGAAATTCCCCTGGCGCTGTGGGAACACGGAAGTCTCGACGCGCACCAACGAAAGCCCAGTCACTTTCGGTTTCGACTGGCTTTCGCGTCGAGACTCCTGTTGAGCGCTACGTGTCTGCCCGGCTTGATCACTATAGGGAGGAGAAACCTGTGGTACAAGTCGCGGGCAGACGGATTGAGTGCACAGACTGGCGTTTGCTTAACCCTCGGTTGGCTCTCGATGGCTTCTGCGAGCTCCCGACGCCTCAGAGGAGGCGGAGCCGTCGCAGAGAGAGCCACCGAGGGGCTTCTGTGTCTGTGTATTCTTCCAGGCTCACCCAGGACCCTGAGGAGGAGGACCTACCGCCGCTGATCCAGCCAGCTACACATCACGACACCCCCAAGTATTTTTTGGGGGGGAGTACAAGCCACGTCGGCTTGGCGGTCCCGCCCCCCGATGACGTCAGTATGGCGGTCCCGCCCCCCGAGGACGTCGGCTTGGTGGCTCCGCCCCCCGAGGACGTCGGCTTGGCGTACACGCCCCCCGAGGACGTCGGCTTGGCATACACGCCCCCCGAGGACGTCGGCTTGGCGTACACGCCCCCCGACCGCATCTCCTCACTCCAGGTTCCAGTTCCCGCTGCCCGTAGGCAGTCCGTGCCGGTTCCTGTCCCCGCTGCCCGTCGGCAGTCCGTGCCTGTTCCTGTCCCCGCTGCCCGTCGGCAGTCCGTGCCTGTTCCTGTCCCCGCGACCCTGGAGGGGTCGTCCACGCCGGTTCCTGTCCCCGCGACCCTGGAGGGGTCGTCCACGCCGGTTCCTGTCCCCGCGACCCTGGAGGGGTCGTCCACGCCGGTTCCTGTCCCCGCGACCCTGGAGAGGTCGTCCTCGCCGGCTCCGCCTGTTCCCGCTGCCCGCCAGCGGACCCTGCCTGTTCCCGCTGCCCGCCAGCGGACCCTGCCTGTTCCCGCTGCCCGCCAGCGGACCCTGCCTGTTCCCGCTGCCCGCCAGCGGACCCTGCCTGTGCCCGCTGCCCACCGCCCGGCCGCGCCTGTGCCCGCTGCCCGCCGCCCGGCCGCGCCTGTGCCCGCTGCCCGCCGCCCAGCCGCGCCTGTGCCCGCTGCCCGCCGCCCGGCCGCGCCTGTGTCCCCAGAGACGGTGCTGCCCTCTATTGGGCCTGGACTCTTTGTGCCCTCTGCTCTGCCATGTGCCCCTGTCTCTTTGCCCATGTTCCCCTTGCTCCCATGTTCTGTCCCTGGTTTTGTGTTGGTCCCAGTTCCTGTGTGTGTACCTGTTCGTGTCCTCGTGCCCGTCCCTGTGTCTGTGTCTGGTCGTTTCCTCCAGGTCCCTGTCCCCGTGTCTGTTCCCCAAGTCCTGACCCACTTTGTTCCTGTGCCGGTCTCTGTAGTCCAAGCCGTTTTTGTCTCAGTGTTTACCTCTGCCCTGTCCCCTGGCCCCGCTCCAGTGTCTGTCCCCGGTCCTGTCCTGTCCAGCCCTGCTCCTGTGCCTCACCCTGGCCCTATCCGGTCTCCCTGTGTCCCGTGTCATGCCGTGTCCCAGGTCCCTCGTCCTATTTTGTCTGGTCCTGTCCCTCCGGTCTGTCCTGTGTCCGCTGTCCCTGTCCTGTCTGCCCTTGCGTGCCCCGGAGTGGCACGCTTTGAGGGGGGGTTATGTCACGTAGGGCAACGCCCCCTCTCGTAGCTGTCACTCTGGGTTCCCTCATGTCCGTGTTCCCTGCCTGTTTGTCCCGCCCTGCTCGTTGGTTTTGATGGATTCCTTGTTTGTTACCACGCCCCTGTGTCATTGTCATCACCTGTCCCTAGTTTAGTCCTGTGTATATTAGTCCCTGTGTCTCCCAGGTCTAGTTGTCGGTCTTTTTGTTATGCCTGTGAGTTGTCTGATCTCGTTCTTCGTGAGTACTGCCGTGTTTGCGCCTTGTGTTACCCGTCACCCGTGTATTTTGCCTGTCCTTCCGTAGTCAGTCTGCCTTGTTGTTTTCTTTGTCCGTGTTCATGCCTGTGTACATTTCATGTCAGGATTGCCACCCCGTTATGACCCATGCCCGTGACTACAACTCTGCCTATGGAATTTCCTGTAATAAATCTCGCTCTCCTCAGCGCTTGTGTCCGCCTCCCTGTTCTGCCCCGCGCAGATCGTTACATGATTAATGTGTACAGACCACCAGGGCCTTACTCAGACTTTCCAAACAATTTCAGCGATTCTGCAGCAAGTTTAGCGGTATGCAGTGACAAAATAATAATGGTAGAAGACTAAGATACATTTTGATAAGGCGGAGGATCCTCAGAAAATGACCTTTACTTCAATATTGAACTCTGTCGGCATTACACAAAATATTACAGGACCTACTCATTATTGTAATCATATCCTAGATTACATTTTAACGCTGGGTATCGACGTAGATAACATAAATACACTCCCGCAAACCGCAGCAATCTCTGACCACTATCTAGTCTCATTCGAGCTACATCTTAACCTGAATACTCGCTTGTCTCCTTAACATTGTATAAAACGCTTGATAAATTCATCGGTTTACTGAAACCCTGCCAGATTTAACTACTTTAGACTACTCACCATCAGATTTAGAGGAAAGATTGCTTAGAGAATACCTGCAGATCAGCTCTAGTTATAGTAGCTCCACTCAAATATAAAAAGTCTAGAGCTGAAAAGCTCACCCCATGGTACACTGACCAAACTTGAAATTTACAAATAGCACATAAATTGTAGCGGAAATGGCGATCCTGTCACGTTATGGCCCGTGACCCCTCCCTTTTGGGCGTGTGTTTACATTGTCTACATCTAGTTGTCTGCATCAGTGGATCTCAGTGCGGTTATGTCTTAATGTGTTCATCCGTCTCACCTGTGGCTCGTCTCGTCATCACTCGGGACTTATGTGGTTTGTCTATTTAATGTGCGTTCGCGCAGTGTTCCGTGCTCGTCTTAGTTTGAGTCTGAAACGTCTTTTTGTTTACGTGTTCCATGTACGCTGTCTGTGTTTTATTTGTAATCATTAAAGTGACGTTTGCTGAAACCGTGGAACTCGTGCCTCGTCCTTCGCCCCGCTGCGATCGTCACAGATCCACTAAGCTGGAAGTATTCCACTGTGCCTGGAAGGAAAGCCTTATTGAATACACAAGGGAACTCACTAAAGCACGCTCAGTATACTTAGTCTCACTGATTGAGAATAATAAAAACAATCCTAGATTTCTTTTTAGTACTTAGTACTTACAAAAAATCAAGCAGGCGCTGAACCTCAGATTCCAGGGGACCTTACCTAGTAATGTCTTTATGGATTTCTTTGATAATAAAATAGAGAATATTAGACAACTTATAAAACCTTTTATAGGTAATCCAACTGGTCTGTCATCTGGTTTGGTTGATACTGAACTAAATTTTGCATTAGGAGAAACGCTTGAAGCTAAATTGTACTACTTGCACATTAGACTCGGTTCCCACAAAATTACTAAAAGAGGTATTACCAGTTGTAACTGAACCTCTTTTAACGGTAGTTAACTCATTCATTACAATAGGTCACATGCCCAAATCCTGTAAACTAGCGGTCAGTAAACATATGATCAAGAAAACAAATCTTGATCCAACTGTACTATCTAGTTATAGACCCATTTCAAACATATCATTTATATCCAAGATCATAGAAAAAGCTGTAGCCCAGATCACAGGATCTTCCTAGAACAGTTATAAAACTGGGTTGGAATCTCAGGCACAGCCCTTTCAGGGTTTAATGTTTACTTAACTAATCACTATCAGTTTGTAGAGCTCAATACCATTCCCTCCAAACTCACAAAAGTGAAATATGGAGTCCCGCAAGGCTCCATCTTAGGACCACTATAATTTACATTATACATGCTACCATTGGACATAGTTATAAACAAACATGGTGTCAACTTTCACTGCTATGCAGATGACACTCAACTTTACTGTCACGTTGTGGGGGGGCCCCCTACCGGTCGCCCCCAGTTACAGCGGCAGCGGTCCTGTTTGTGGTCACGTGATGTTCGTCCCTTAGGTGGGCGGGACCCGTGATCCGTCTCACCTGAGGGTCGTTTGTTCATCTATATATGTCTTGTCTTTGTACCAGTTGACTGCTGGTTATTATTTCCTTCATTTGGAACAATGCACGGGTTTTTGGTTTGCACACTTTCTATTAAACCATCCTCTTTCCCTGAGACTTGGCGTGATCGCTTCCTTTTTGAGTTGCTCACCTTGCCCGTCACATTTACATATCAGCCAAACCTGATGACAAATTCAGTTTAGGAAACAGTGAGGCCTGCGTAAGTGATATTAAATGCTGGATGTCACTAAACTTCCTCCAACTTAATGGTGACAAAATGGAGGTTCTTCTTCTGGGCCCAAAGGCCACAAGACAGAAAATACCAGATCTAATGCTAAATCTCACAGACTACGCCATTACACCTGGCTCAGTAGCCAAAAATCTCATCGTCATACTTGACTCTGATTTATCATTTGATAAATACATAGATAATACTACTAGGATAGTTTTTCTACATCTCTGCAACATTGCCAAGCTAAGAAAAGCATCATCACAGCATGATGCAGAAAAATTGGTACACGCCTTTAGCTCCAGATTAGACTAGATTAGATTAGATTATTGTCAGGATGCTCATATAGGAATCTAAATAAACTTCAAATAGTTCAAATTTCCACAGCCAGAGTTCTGACTAGAACTAGAAAATTAAATCATATCAGAACAGTCCTATCAGTCCTGCATTGACTCCAAGTTAAATTTTGTACTGATTTTAAAATAAAAAAGGTACAGATCCAGGGGTTCATGGGATAAGGGTTTTATTGTAAACTGGGGCACTGGTGCTGTCGTCCTGTCACTGCTCGTGGTCACTCAAGTTTGTTGACAGTGTAGTGGATGGATGCAATGTCTCAGAATGCTCCCAATGATTATGCCTTTTTAGCTAGGCTGTAATAATTTAATACCGGAGTTGCTGCCACACTCCCGAAATGTTTACATTCCCTCTGTCCTGCATATGATCCCATACATAGCAAAGTTTCTCTCTTTTCTTTTTCTAAATGGCTGCCCACCTACCTGAGAAATACTGAGACGAAGAGAGACGAACCATTCCTGATACCCCCCCCCAATTCTTGGTTCCTCTCAAGGTTTCTTCCTCATGTTCTCAGGGAATTTTTCCTTGCCACCGTCTCGCCATTGGCTTGCTCACTGAGGGCTTGGACTCAGACACTTGTAAAGCTGCTTTGTGACAACAACTGTTGTAAAAGCGCTATATAAATAAATTTTGATTTGATTTCATTTGATTTGAAATACACTGATAGTGTTGCGGGGGCATCAGCCCAACATTTAATTAAAGAGAGAGCGAGAAGAAATATAATATTGCAGTTTACCCCAGAAAATCAATAGACATGCAAAAAAGACACAACCTACATGGATTCAGATCAGTGCTTCCTAACCGTGATCCTAAAAAATTCCTGCACTGTGCATTGCATGAATCCCAGAACCTAACCTACCCACTATTAACTTATGGGCATGTTAGCTGAGGTGCAGGGAAAATGCTGTTCTAGACAAACTAACAAAACAAACCAGGATCCCGCCACTGAGAGGACCTAACGAAGCAGAGCTGGTCACTGTCGGGATAGACAGAGGGACTCCAGTGATACAAGGAAGCCTGGTTTTGTAGCCTGGGGATTTTGGGACTCCAAAACCAGATCATTTCCTCCTTGTTTTGTCCTTCGATGAACACTTTTAGGACAACACTGGCCTCCTTCATCTAAAAAAACAAATTGTCCTGCACTGCAAAAAGGATTTCACTGCCTGTGCAGGGGAAATGAAGGCGCCTGGGCAAATGCCCCACTTTCCTCTACTGCATAGCCAAGACATCCAGGTAGGAGCGTAATTACCCACGACAGAAAAAGCCCTTATGCTGGAAAGGTCTAACAGAGTAAGCTTGACCCAAAACGCTGTTCTGTGCACACAAAATACATGAAAAGTTCATGAAATGTTGACTATGCTTGAGCAGATTAAGAAAGCTTGATAAGAAATTATGTGGACTCTTAAGTATGTTTGTGTGTGTATGTGTTTGTCCAAGGAAATAAAAAAAAAAACTCATTCAGTAGAATATACAACAGTTGCCAAACTCTAATGAAAATTCTACAGCAGAAACACAGACTGATATAAGTGACCAAAGAAATTAGCAATAAATCCACTCTGGACTGTGAAGACAGTTAGCTGATCACCTTATTAATTAAATATCTGTCTGTCTCCACACCTATATGTGTGTTTAAAGGACTACTTTGTCCAGAGAAATCCCAGGTATAGAAAGACTAGCAGTCAAATAGAATAAGACCCACTCATGTAAAGACAAACAGGCAAAGGCAGACATGTTCTTTGCTGTATGAGTGTGAGTGAGAGGGAAAGGCACAAGAAATGACATCCAAAATAATTATGGGTTATTCCCATAATAAGGGTCAAATGGCATGCACTATGTCTAGGCTACACTTTGAGCTGCATAATACACTGTTATCTGACAACAGATGTCCATCTTCTCTGTCTCTCCTCTTCTGACACTCCTGATACTATCTCTTCTCAACCTTATACACTTGCATTTTGCTTTTGATGGCACATATTTATTACTTCATCATTCCAGTCCTTTCAGGTCTCTCCTTCCACGATCACAAGCAGTAAACAGGTCAAAAGGTCAGTGAGTCAGACAGACAGACAGGTAGGTACTTGCCTGTTTGTCTGTCTAGCTTGACAAGCACTTGTAAATATGGTTACATCAGAACAGACAACACACCCAAATGAATACACCAGAGATAGGTGGTTAGACAGGCAGGTGTATGGGAGCAAACCTTGGCCTTCTCTAGCTGGGCCTGGGCCTGTCTCTGGGCCTCCCTGCGCTGAGCCTCTTTGTCCTCCTCCAGAGACACATCAGAGTCAGATGGTCGAGTAGTGCACGAGTCTGCCGATCCCTACGGCGAGAGCAGAGGAACAAACATTATCAACACGCCACAGGCAGCACATCGCACAATGCAGAACTAAGCCATTTTTCATTAGCTTTTCCTGCAGGCTGTACCATAACCTGCTGTAGCATTAATGCTCTGAACAAAGGAAACGTGGTGTCTCACACGTTCCCCAAACACCCTCAAAGGACAGAAATTTTACTTCAAGGGACAAGAGACAAGGGAGTGTGAATGCCAGGTGCGATACAGTTGAGGTCTCACTGGGGGTGGAAGATGTTGGACTGTTGCTGTCCTGCTCACCTCTGGGGACATGTGAGTGTGTCCCCCAACCATCACTGTGCCCTGGATTAACAAAGCAGGTGATGCTGACCTGCTCCACACTTTCAGCTTGCCATGGTGCTAGGAACAACCGTCCCTGATACATGTTATATCTAAATCCTTATTCGCTTTATTCCAATTTTTATAATTCATATAAATGGCATATTTTGAAATAATGTAATTACATGAATAATCAAGACCTGCTAAAATTAAAATTAGAAGGTGGACATGCATTCAGAGGCTTTCTGTGTGCGCATTATGTTTATCCGGGCCACCTACAAACCTCTTCACGTTAGCCTTAATTCCCATGCTACTTTACTGGCCCCACTCACTTCACCACCACATTAGCATTGACCTTCTCTTTGAGGAAACTAGAAGGGTGTTTCAAATACAGTATGACTATAAATATAAATGTATTCATAAATGCATGAGGACACCCACAGCCCCCCCCCCCCCCCCCCCCCCAAGACACCCTATGGCTACTTTGTTGCAGTCTCCGCAATGGTGATTCTCAATATAACTGTGTAAGTGAAAACCAGTTATGACAATGGATTCAAAATAGCATTTGTATCAAAGATTTAATTCACAATAATTTAATTCAAAATAAGACTTCTAATTTTAACCGGGCATTTTGAACAAGGCAATAATGTATGGAAATACTAAAAAAAAGATCTAAAATTGATAAATTTACACATTATGGACCATATTGTGCAGCACTGCGTGCGGTCCAGGCCCAAACTGAGAGATGGAGCTCTCAGACACTGTCTGATCTCTCACCACTTGCTAATGCATATTTAACACCATTTAATATCATAATAGCATGTGATAGGTCATATTCTATGCTGTAATGTTCAGCTACATTGTAGCTCAGTTTCTTTTCTCTAGTCCTGTCCTAGACCTGACTGCAGCTACAGACCTGACTGCAGCTATAAACTCTTTCTACATCTAAGTAAATATTATAAGGAGATTCAGTGACAATACTTTCACTGTACAAAACCATCTAAGGACACTAGTTGCATCCTTAAGCATACATTTTTAATTATTTGTTCATAGCTAATACAGCACATAGTACACAACACAGTACATAACAGTACACAAGCACTCTTACTGTCCATCAGCCATCATCAAACATGCATATATACATACTTGGGGATTCAGTACACACACACACACACACACACACACACACACACACACACACACACAGTTGTAAAGTAGAGTATAGTTTCTTACACCAATATCGTTCTTGACTCGACCCCCCTTTGCTCTTTTCAGCAGCCGTATCCAGGAGGCCTTCATCAGCCAATAGGGTTAGAGCATTTGCTCTCTTCACCATACCAACCACAGATGCAGCTGACCACTGACTACACTGTTACAACACAGGGTACTAAATACTGTCCGAAGTTACACTTAAGCTACAACTGAAGCTAACGAAACACATTTGAACTAAGCTTTTACCATTTTAACACTTTATACCAAGAATACTGATACTGCCCATTATGTTTCCTTAGAGTGCTTTAAGATTTGAAGCTGACAATCAAAAACTAATCAAAAAAACTTCTACAAATCTATATCTAATAACACCTCTGTGAACATGCTATGACTACTACTACAACTGATGTCTACTTTTGATACTAGCACTTTACCCAGCCTATAACTGTCTTAATGTGCTACCTGATGCCTCTGCTATTGCTGGAGCTAATGCTAATGCTAAGAGCAGTAGCTGTACTGTTGCTGTTGCCGTGGGGACAGAGAGTTCCGCTGCGGCGGGTAATTCCACGTTTGCGCGTTTGCTCGCCCTCCCAGCGCATGCTGAGTGAGGGAGGCTGCGGAGGACGGAGCGGAGGATGAAGCTCGTGTGTTAGCGTGCCGGACCCTTGGGCGCCGCGCAGGTAGGCTGGGCTGCCATGCTCGTCGCTGGGGAAGGAGGCTGGCCGGCCCTCCCGAGGAGCTGGGCGATATCTCTAGTGCTGCTGCTGCTGCTCACAGTGCTGAGGTGCTCCACTCTCGGTGTGTCTCCGCACCTGCCGCCTTGCTATATGTCCTCTCCTTCCTCGCTCAACGCGCACGTGTGTACGCGCACGTGAGTGTGTGTGTGTGTGTGTGCGCGCGCGTGTGTCTCAAGCCCCTTGATCTCTGTTTGATCGTCCTAGTGTTCTCATCGTCCACGTTCTGCGGGTCTCTTCTCTCACTCTTTCTCTTGTCCCTCTTTTTGCTTTCTGCCTGCACCTTCCCTCAGCCCCCTCCCTCTCTCCCTC